>NC_140155.1:2629246-2747825 GCF_964035555.1 Netta rufina
AGACAACAAGAGACTTGGGACCACCCAAAGGTCTTCTATTTTTGGGCTACCAGAGCCTTGGGACCACCCAAAAATCTTCTAATTTGGACTACAAGAGTCCAACAGTGAAACGAGAGCAGAGCACGGGAGCCCACCTTCCTCCCAGCTGAAGACGAGGAAGACCACCACCCAACCTCACCTCCATCACTGCTTTCACCCGCCTCCTCCCTCCGGTTTCCGTCACCAGCGGGTGACCAAGCTGCCACCTCTGCTTCAGCCACCATCCTTTTTGGGGCTGGATCCGTCCACTTTGGGCTCGGCAATGAGCCCTGCCCGCCGCAATGACCGCCGGCGCCTGGGGACCGGTGGGGAGTTGGACCCCAAATCTTCCTCGGTGACTCCCCACGGCTGCTGGCCATCGGCCACGGTGGGGACGCCCCAGGAGAAGCTGTGACCGGCCACGCACTCCCACACCAGCTGGGCTGGGCTGCCCGAGGCTGGGGGTTTCACGTCGGGGACGAAGCCACACTCTTGGCCATGGCCATGGGAGAGGGCGACCAGGCGCTGCAAGGCATCGGCGTGGAGAAGGCTGGGTTCTGGGGTGCTTGGTCCTGGGTTAGGGCATGAAAAAAATAAGCGATTCGGTGATGAACAGGTCCAAAAATTCGACTTTTGGGTTGATTTTTGGTTCTCCGAACCCAATTAAAGATTTTTTGGTGTTGGATAACGTCAAAGGGCTCCCTCTGCCACCTCCCCACCTCCAACCTCCTGGTGTCCCCCACCCCATGAAGCACCCTCACAGCTGCTTCTTCCCTTCTTTCACAACCCCAAAACCTCACAAAGACCCCAAAAAGGAGCTGGGGGAGGGGACCACCATCCCCAACAAACCAACGGGGCAAGAGCCACCTCCGCGGCGACCCCAACCCCACACCGCCGCAAGCATCTCCTCCCAGGAAAGGGTGTCGTGCAATGCGAATTTTCACAATAAATGCATTTTGGGTGAAAAAATATAAAAGAAAATGTAGATGGGGGGTATCCATGGGGGAAAAAGGCACCTACCTGGGCTCAAAACACAACCCTGGGAGCTGTACCTGCGGAAGGAGGAGGCAGCGTGATCGACCTGAAGGTCGCCCCGACCCCACGGGGGTTTTTTTGGGGTATTTTTGGGGGGTTTTCTGGTCTACGGACCTGTCGAGGAGGAATTTGGCCAGCTGGGAGTGCAGGGCGAAGCCCAGCTGCTCCTTGAGGCGACACCACTGCTCCAGGTGGCCCCCCAGGCGGATTCGGCACTTGCTGCGGCGGGCGTCCAGCTCCCGGCGTTTCTGGCGGCGGACGCAATCGGGGGGCCCGCTGGCGGCCCGGGCGGGCCGGGATCCATGAGGGGGGGGGTCCTGGGGGGGTGATAAGGGGGTGATAATGGGGTGAGAGGGGGGGTGAGGGGGGGGCCCTGGGGGGGTGATAAGGGGGTGAAGGGGGGGTCTGGGGGGGTGATAAGGGGGTGAGGAGGGGGCTGGGGGGGGTGATAAGGGGGGTCTGGGGGGGTGATAAGGGGGTGAGGAGGGGGCTGGGGGGTGATAATGGGGTGATAAGGGGGTCTGGGGGGGTGATGAGGGGGTGAGGAGGGTTTAGGGGGGTGATAAGGGGGTTGGGGGGGTGATGAGGGGGTGGGGGGGGTCTGGGGGAGTGATGAGGGGGTGAGGGGGGGTGTTAAGGGATTGAGGGGGGGGTCTGGGGGGGGTGATAAGGGGGTGAGGAGGGGTCTGGGGGATGAGGAGGGGGTGATAAGGGGGTGAGGGGGGGTCTGGGGGGGTGATGAGGGGGGTGTGGAGGGGTCTGGGGGGGTGATGAGGGGGTAAAGGGGGGGTCTGAGGGGGTGAGGGAGGGGGCTGGGGGGGTGATGAGGGGGCTGGGGGGAGGGGGCTGGGGGGGTGGTGTGGGGGGGTCTGGGGGGGTGATAAGGGGGTGATAAGAGGGTGAGGGGGGGGCTGGGGCCAGGGCTATGGGGCCAGGGGCTCAGGGGGAGACCCCAAAAGCCAGGAGCCCCGCCCACAGATATTTAAACCCCGCCCCCTCCGAGCCACACCCCTCTAAGCCCCGCCCCATCTCTCATGGCCACGCCCCCCACCGCAGCCCTGACCCTGCGTGGTCACGCCCACCCCGTAGCCCCGCCCAGCGCTCCGTTTGACCACGCCCCTTCATCTACGAAGCCCCGCCCCGCCATCTAACCCCTCCTCCCCTTCCCACAAGCCACGCCCCCTTCCCACAAGCCCCTCCCCCTCATCAATTAGCCCCGCCCCCCTCCCTCACGACCCCCCCCCCCCCCCCCCCCCCCCCCCCCCCCCGCCCGACCCTGCTCCCGCCGCCGCCGCTCCTTAAAGCGGGCCCCGCAGCGGGGAAGGCGGGGCCATGATGGAGAAGGGGGCCAAGCTCCGCTCCGCCGCCCCGACCCGCACCGGAGCCTCCTCGCCCGCCGCTCAGCCCGCTCCGCCGGGCCCTTCTCCACCGTAACCCGAGGGGGCCCCACCCTGAGGCCGTGCCCCCTTTAAGAGCCGAGAGCCAACCCCCCCCCTCCCCCCCCCCATCGCTCACACTGCTCAGGAAGCGGCACAAAATGGCGGACGGCCCGCCCCCGCCACTGCGCATGCGCCTTGCGCCCCCCCCGCCTGGAGCCGGGTCCCGCGCGCAGGGGCTGACGGGAGTTGTAGTCCTCGGCCCTGTAATGGCGGAGGCTTCTCCAAGGGGGCTGAAATAAGGGGAAATATTCCCAATTTCGGGCATTTGGTTGTGAAATATTCCACATTACGTGCAACTTAGGCTTCACCACAGCCAGTTGTGCATGGGATCCTCTTCAAGAGCAGTTATGAGGCAGCGTCTGCCTCCCTCCCCAGCAGCCTGCCCCACACCACCCTTTTTTTGACCAAATTGCTCCTTTCTCACTTTTTTTCTAACCTAAACTTATTCTGCACACAGCCCAGGTCCCCAGTACAACTCTTGGCATCATTACAAAAGTGAAAGCAACAAATATCTTCAAATATGGCTTTTTTTGCCCCACCATTTTCCGTCTCCTTCCCCTCTCCCATTTCTCCCCAGGGCATTTCTTTGCTTTTATGACGTCCTCTTCCCCCCCCCCCAGAGGCCTCTTGAAGTTGTCAGAGTCTATTCTTTCTGTTTTATATACATTAAAACATACATGCAAATGAGTTGCCACCTCAGAGCAGAGAAAATGAATCCTAGTGCTTCAGCGCCACAGAATCACTCATTGTGGTTTATACACCTGGGGCTATTTTTTTTTTATTATTTTTTTTGCCAGAAACCATATGAAAATGTCGTCCTGTGCAACCCCGATCTTGTAAACCACCAGCCACAACGAGAAGAAGGTGGCCAAGGGCTACAGAGAGAAAAAAGGCCTTTTTTTTTTTTTTTTCCAGGAATCATATGAAAACGTCAGCTTGTGCAACCCTGATTCTGTCAGGGCTCATCCCACCTGCAGAATAAATAAAGAAACAAAGAAAAAAGCTGCCTTTTCACCTGCCTCCCCCCAAATCCCAGAACCTCATTTCCCCCTCTTCACACCAGCCACCCCTTTCCAAAATGCCCCCTGCGTGCTGAAAATACAGCAGCCCTAGCAGACAACACAAAGCCCGCAGGGGTGAGAAGGGACTTTATTTTGAAAGCAATGTGGTTTTTTTTTTATTATTTTTATTTTTTGTTTTTTTTCCCAAGTCGCTCAGAGCAGGACGGCGTCTTTCTGGCAGATCCACGCCAAGGCAGAGCCGCAGGTTTCCGAGATGATCCTGTCCTCCCTCAGCGCCCCGCAGGCTCCGCTGGCGTTCGGGGTGCTCAGGTTGAACCTGAGGGTGCAAGAGAGATCCCGTGGCACCTCACGGGGGTCCCTGAGGGGACATTGGAGGTGTCCAACCCCATATCCATCCCCTCCAGGCTTCTCCCAGGCTCTCACCGGCTCTGGTCCAGGCGGGAGCCATCCAGCCAGGTCCAACCCATCCCCACAGAGGGCTGGGAGAGGCCGATCCAGAAGTAGCGTGTGGGTTTCTGTATGACTCGATTTAGGAAGTCCTATGATGGGAAACGGGGCTGGTGACTATGGTGGTTTTTGCTGTCCCCACAACTGGCTCCCCCACCCAGCCAGGAGCCCTGCTGGCGTCCCTAATGCTACCCCAGAGCTTTGGGCACCCATCCCTGCACCCTATGGGTGCGGACCCCAAATTTCTGGACCCCACAGCCCCTCGGGTGCAACCCTGAGCCCCGTCCCACATCCTAGCCAGTATCAGCCCCGTTACCAGCTCGCCCTGGTCCTCTGGCACCAGCAGCTGGCTCTCTGATGGCTGCAGTTCTCCCGGCTCTCCCTCCAGGAGCTGCTCTTGCTGGTGACCCAAAAACACTTCCTCCTGTGCAGCGTCCACCCCACAGGACACAGCTTGCAGCCCCCACCGTCTGCAGACAGACAGACGGACAGACAAACAGCCACGCAAACAACCCCGTCACAGCGCCACGGGGTGGGTGATAGCGGGGTTCAGACAGGGGGGATGCAATATTTTAAGGGGGTTACCTCCAGGGGGGCACAGGCTCATCCTCAGCCCCAGGTGGGTGCAGCCCAGGGTGGCAAAACTTTGTCCCTGCGACGCGTTCCCGCACCCCACAGCCCCCTGGTGCCTCTCCACCAGCAGCCAAGACACTGGGGGAGAGGGACCCTGAGCCCAAACGGGGGTGTCCCCAGTCCCCAGCACCCCCGAAAAAGGACACCCAGGGGTGTCAACTCACCGCATATCGCAAAGGACAGCAGCAGAACGGCCACCAGGGCCCCAAGGAGGCAGCGGGGGGATCGCATGGGGGTGCGAATCCACCGTGGGGCGAAGCCTGGCTCGGGGTCCCTCGTGGCAGGGCCTGCAGCCAGGGGAAGGGACACAAAAGGAGAAGTGGCGGGGCCGAGAGCATCCGTCAGCCCTGTCCTCTGTCCCAGGGGGTGCCCCAATTCTTCAGAGCAAAAGGGTTTTGGGGGATGCAGCCGAGCCCGACGGTGACAAGATGGGAGCGAAACGGGGGCGCCAGCAGCCAGCGTCTGGGTGCCATGGGGTGGCCAAAAACCACAGGCAAGCATCCCCCCAAAGCATCCTCTCAGTTTCCCCAGCTTGAGCGACTCTCTGGGACCCCAAGAGCTGCTTCTTGCACCCCGCTTCTTCCCCCCGCCAAGCAGTCGCCACCTGGGGTATCCTCTCGCCACCACAAACCCGTGGTGGGGATGGAGGATCGGACCCCGCTACCTGCATCCCGGAGGGGTCCCGGCCTCTCCGCAGCACCCCGCTTGCATCGCCTGTCCAAGGCCATGTAGCCATCCTCATCCTCCATGGCAGGAGGACACGCGGCGGGTGGAGGGGACACGATGGAGTCCGGAGGACAGGAAACCAAAATGCTCAGAGCTGCACCGGTGAAGTGTGAACCAGCGGCGGGGCCGGAGCTTCCTGCCACAGCTCACGGCCGTTCAATGCCCCTGAAAGTTTTTGGGGTCACCAACACCCTCGCCTAGTGCCCGGGTGAGAGGCACAAGATCCTCCTGCCTCCCCCAGGCTCACGGTCCGCCCTATAAATTACATCCCTAATGAGAAGATAGGGGCAGACTTGGGTCTTAATGCTGTCTCATGGCCAAAAAAAGGTGCTTTTGTGTCTTTTAGTGTTTTTCCCCATCCTGGTGCATGCCCAGACAAATCCCTTTGATGGATACAAGGCACTGCTTCGTTGGGATTCCAGTAAAAAAGGCACACATGCTTGAAAGCAGCTAAGAAAGTGTTTAATTGATTAATTAATTTAGCTATTTCTATTTTTTTTATTAACACCAGCATTTAATCCTGTCTTCCCTGCTCTGCCAGGTGCCTTTGCTCAGCCTCTGCCGATGCACAGCTTTCCAGCTGTGTTCTTCCAGGATTTTCTTGCAAAGAAGAAACACAAAACCAAACCAAACCAAACTGGAAAAAAAAAAAATAATAATAATATAAATGAAACGCTGTTCTTTGTTTGTTTATTTATTTATTTATTTATTTATTTTTTCCTGTTCTCTTGTCACTGTAGCAAGTCACAGCTACAGATTGGTTTTTCACGCCGCGAAAAACCGTCGTGATCATCTAGGAGTTGTCGTTGCTCTGTCTCCCCCCTTGCCCTCTCCACCCTCAAGGAAAAAAATAAAAAAAATAAAAAAATAAATAAATGATAATTCTGTTCTGAGGGGAAAAAAGGCTATTTGGATACGCACCCTAAAGGATATGCACCCCAAAGGATACGCACCCGAAGGGATATGCGCCCTATTTTAAATATGTGGTCGGGCTAACCAGACCTCAAAAAGCCTCAAAATCACCGTTTTGCCCTCAGAAGAGGGAAGTTGAAGCAACATTCACCCACCCCTTTGCAGGGACATTTTGTCAGAGCAGTGAAAAAAAAAAAAAAAAAAAAAAAGGAAACATCTGGAAGTTTTTGCCATTATTTCTCCCCCTCTCTGCTTCTGCACCGGGGACAGGACATTTCAAACCGTCCTGTGAACGGGGTTTCTTCATCAAAAGCATCAGAGATTTGCTCCCCTTCCTCTTTTGGCAGCCAGGGTAACATGGTGAGGGCAACTCCAAGCAGCGAGCAGTGAGCTTTTGAGTCATTTCAGTTGCTTTTATTTATTTAATAATTTACATTCCATGTATGTGAAGGCGTAGCCGTGGCCAGGCATTGGGCAAAAGCAACGGCTTACGTAACGGGGGGCTGTCCTTCGTGATTCATTTAATCTCCGCACATTTATTGCAACAAATCACACCGGAGAAGACGCTCAGAAGGTAAGTTTGCCTCCGAGCAGCGAAATTCGGGGCCAGCTGAGCGAGCACCGCTCGGGCTCGGGGCTGAAACAGGAAGGAAACGAGCAGCCAGCCAGGGCGTCCTTCCCAACTTTTTTTTTCTTTCATTGCTTTAAAGTTCATTTGTTTACTTCGTTATTTGCTCCTTTGCCCGCCCTCTTCGTCTCTCTCTCGCCTTTCTTTTTTGCATTTCTGCTGTGTTTTATTTATTTATTTATTTATTTTTTCTCGTCCTCCTCTCGCTCGCTCCCTTCTTTCAATGAACTTGGCACCCGATGGGCGCACGCAGCGCCGTGGCTCGGCGAGGAGTGCCTCGAAAACCTCACGTTTCCCAAAACCCTTCTTTTTCAGCTGGCTTTATGAAAGTTGCTGCTGCCGCGGTGCTGGCTGAATTTTCTTGCAGCTCCTTAGCCTGCCCCTGCTCCTTTCTCCCCCACTCCGCTGCCTCCGCCCCGTGCATCTTCCTGTCCCCTTTTCCTTCCCTCACCCTCCTGCAATCTGCAAACCCTTTTCCCACCCACTTTTTCTCTACGTTTCCCCCCAGATCTCCAAAAATCCTCACACCCGGGGGGCTTTGCTGGCCCTCCATCCTCCTGTGCCCCCGGAGCTACAGGGAACCGTACAGCAGAGGTCCCCAAAATGCTTCTTTTCTCTTTTTCTTCATCCATTCCCAGCCCTCACGGAGCTGTGAAGCCGCCCACCTCCCCGGCATTTCCTCTGCTTCCCATCTTCCCAATTCTGGTGCAAAAAAAACCATTTTTGTTCTCACGGTACTGAGCTTAGCCCGAGGGAATATGCACTGCATGAGTTCATCGCCTGCCCTGCTCAGACCCTGAACGCTGCGAGGATCGCTTGTTTTGTACACATTAGTAGTAGTAGTGCTATTCCCGTTATTATTTCCCATTATTATTTTTATTTTCCTTTCGTTGCTGCCTTAATAAACTGTCTCTATCTCAACCCACAGGCTTTTTTTTTTTTTTTTTTTTTTTTTTCCCTCTGATTCTCTCCCACGTCCCAGAGACAGGGGGAGGGTAGGGCAGGAAGGTGGTGCAATAGTTGGTGTCGAGCTGCTGTGACATGAGGTCATAGCGCAGCACGGCTGCCGCTCCCTGTCAGATTCATAAAAGCTGGTGAAGAAGCAGAATTCACTTACTTGATGCACCGCTGGGGAAGTCCACATCTGAGCAGCAAAACGTGGGGCCAGCTGAGCAAGCAATGCTTGCAAGCAATGCAATGCTCAGAGCAAGCAATGCTCAGCTCGGGGCTGAGATGGGGAGGGAAGGAGCAGCCAGCCAGGGTGGGTTTCCCAACTTTTTTCTTTCATTTTAAAGATTTTTCTTTTTTGCTGTTGTTCCTTTGCCCTCTCCCATTTTTCCACCCTCTTTCAATTCTTTGTCTCTTTCTCGCCTTTCTTTGCGTTTTCACTGTGTTTTTTTTTGTTTGTTTGTTTTTGCCTCTTTGTTGTTGTTGTTGTTGTTTTGTTTGTTTTTTTTGTTCCCCCTTTTTTGTTGGTTTTTTTTTTTTTTTGTTCCCCCCTTTTTTTTTTCTGCTCCCCTCTTCTTCTCTGCCTTCACTTTCAATGCCAAAACTGCATCGGGTGAGCTCTCATGTTGCAGTGTGTGTGTGCATAAAACCCTCGTGTTGCCCAAATTGCTCCCTTTCAATTCCCTTTCAGAAACTAAACCCCAATGGAAGAGCTGTGTGAATCTGCTTGCAGACGTTGCGAGCTCCTTCCACCTCTTCCTTTCCTGAAGATGCTCAACACGCCCTGGGTGGGATCCTGCACGATATGCTTGGTGTTTCTCAACAGCTGGGTGCACGCTGGTGGAGCTACGGGGCCGAGCCTCGTGGTGCTGCTGTCTGCAGCCACCCAGGGATCTCTCCTTCAGCCTCGTTTTTCCACCTCATCACCCCGCTTGCTGGGCTTGCAGGGGAGGGGAACCGCATCCGAGCCTTGCCTTCTATGTTGTTTTTTTTTTTTTTAGCAGCACCAATGCCTTCTGACGTGCTAAGCACTCCTGGAGCAGTGAACACTATGGTGCAAGATGAGCAGAGTGGCCTCACCTCCCAATATGAGGACCCCGACCAGCCCCAGGACCCCCAGGACACGGCGGTGACCCTCTATGTTGAGATGTCCACAGATGCTGCACCCACAGGCAGAAACAGGACCCAAAGATGCCTGGGTGAGTGCAGGGCCAGTGCCCAGCTGGGTTTTGAGCTGTCCTCCTGCTGCTGCAGCACTTGTGGGGGTGAACCCCGTGCCAAGGAGGAGGGAAACAGGGTCGAGGGGTGTCCGTGATCCCCCTGGCATCGCCTTCTGGTCGTGCTGGCGACGTGAGGGCAGTGCTGCTTGTGGGACAGCCCCGTCCTCACCACAAATATCTTTTCCTTCTGCTGCAGGCAGGGTTTGCACAACCCAGCGACAGCGTGATGTGCTGCTATTCCTGGCCTTGATGCTGATTCTTAGCATTGCGCTGATAGGTAAGGGCAGAGTGGCCACCACCATCCCACCCCTCTACACAGAGCTGCCCGTGCCCCCCTGCAGCCGGGTTATAGAACTAGCCGGGGTTGCAACTGGGTGATCTGTAAGGTCCCTCCCAACCCGAGCCATGCTACGCAAAGCCCTCTGAGATCCTCCAGCCCAACCTTTAACGAGTCCACCACTAAACCATGCTCCTGAGTTCTACACCTACCCGTGTCTTGAAGACCTCCAGGGATGGTGACTCAACCACTTCCCCGGGCAGCCACAATCCCTTTGGTAAAGAAATTCCTCCTAATATACAACCTCAGCCTCCCCTGGTGTAGCCTGGGAGACTCTCCCCTTGTCTTACCACTTGGGAGGGAGAAGAGCCTGATCCCCCTCTTGCTATAACCTCATTTAATGTCCTCTTTGCTCTGCAGCAACCAGAAAACAGCGGGAGACAGCCCCGGTGCTGGCGTGCCCTTACAAATGGGTTGGGTACCGCAACGTCTGCTACTACCTGTCGGGGCAGCAGGAGCAAGGCAACTGGAGCTGGAGCCAGGAGCAGTGTTCGAGACACGGGGCCTCGCTGGTCGTGGTGAAAAAGGACTGGGAATTGGTGAGTGCGGGGTGCTGGGTGGCTGTGGGGCTGGGACAGCCGGGCGGGATGTCCCACAGCGGGGCAGCGAGTCCCGTGGGGCTGACGGAGCGCGGTGCTCCAGCAGCTTCTGACTGTCTGCCTCTCTCCTTGCCGCCCAGAAATTTCTGAGACAGTTCAAAGACAGCGGGGATTCCTGGCTTGGGCTGCGGAGACGGGGTGAACAACTGCAGTGGGTGGATGGCAGCAGCTTCAATTTGACGTGAGTCCTGCGAGGGGGCAGAGCCTGATGGCCCCGGTGTGCCGTGGCCGTGCACTGCTGCCAAAGGGCACGGGGAAGTGCAGAAGGCTGCAGTGGCATTCCTTGTCGTTGCAGGTTCCCGGTGCAGGGCGTCGCAGAGTGCGTCTACTTGAATGGCGAGGACGTGGCGACCTCAAGCTGTTGGCAGAGCCGGCCTTATATCTGCAGCAAGCCCCAGGCTGTGGGGGCAGCTCCTGAGAAAGATGGTGGAGAAAGGACTTTCTCCATGCTGGACACTGGCGGCTCCTCTCATTGATGAAGGATGATGCTCTTCAGAAATCCTTTCAAGTGTTTGCGTCTGTGGTTTTGAGGTCAAAACTGAAGCCTGATGACTAAGGATGGAACCTGAGGTGGAAGAGGTGCTGACTAACATCAGAGCTGAACAAGACTCAAACCTTACGGACCAGACCTGGGGATGATGTTCTCGACATCATCTGAAGAGCATCGACCACATTGCACTTTGTTGTGCCCCATGTTATTATTATTGTTATTGTTATTATTTATATATGGACAAAATGATTTTTCAAGCTCCCTTCCAATTACTAACTTTCTGTTATTCTGTGAAATATATTTTTATCCACCTATATACGTGCATGCGTTCCATTCCTATGGCCTTAGGGACAGTTTCGTGGGGGATCCCAGCCAGTAATTCCTTGAGCAGACAGAATTTTGTTCTCCTGAAGTTCAGGGTCCTCTTTTTGGAAGTTCAAGGTCTTCTGCTTTTTGCCAGACCCGTATTCCTCAGGGTCACCAACTCCACCAGGTAGTGGTCGTCACCAGGCAATCGAAACCTCTGTAAAGCTCTCTTCCACACTGGTGAGCACCAAGTCTAGTAAGGTTACACCTCGTGTCGGTCCGTCTATATTACCTGGACCAGGACGTTATCCTCAACAGACTCCAGGAATCTCCTGGATTGTCTGGATCTCACCATGCTGCTATCCCAGCAGATATCTGGGTGGTTGAAATCCTCCTCAGGACAAGAGCTTGTGAGCACAACAGTCAGGTGGGCTGTAGCAGACCCCAACCACCGGTCCTTTACCGGACCGATCCTTGATTTTCACCCACGAGCTCTCCGCCTGGTCGTGGCTGTTTCTCAGGCAGAGCTCTTCACAATCTATCCAATTCCTAATACAGGAATTATTTCCTCCCTTCTGAACAGTTCGTAGCCATCAACAGCCACACTCCAGTCCTGGGAATCATCCCACCAGCTTTCCATGATCTACATCCATGGTTCCCTACACGGTCTTCCTCCCAAAGACCACTGCCCACGTCCTGAAGACCCCAGCCCACAATTCTTGGGAGAAGTCAGGTTAAAAAGTTCAGTCTGGTTAAAAAGGGGAATAGAAAAAGCTTTTGGGGTGGTTTGTAAGCAAGGGATGCCTCGTAAGCAAATGGTGCTGCCTGATGGAAACAGCAGATGGCAACATCCCCATGAGAACCCTACAGCCCTCTTAGCAGAGCCCCAAGCTCACTTGCTCAGTCCAAACATGCTTGCCCAGTGCTCATTTTGTAGCTGGTATGGTGCTGTGTTTGGGATTTAAGATGGGAAGAATGTTGATATCACGCTGATGTCTTAATTGTTGCAGAGCTTACACCAAGCTGAGGACTTTTCAGCTTCTCGCTCTGTCCTGCAACCAGGCAAGCTGGGGGTGCAGCAGGAGCTGGGAGGGGACAGACCCAGGACAACTGCCCCAAACTGTCCAAAAGGGTATTCCACACCATTTATTATTAAAAAATTCATTTATTTTTTGTCTTAAGAAACGGTCTCTATCTCAGTCCAAAAGCTTTCATTTTTTTTTTATTTTTTTTTTTGATTCTCTCTGCAGTGTCACGGGTTGGGAAGGGGAGGTGGGGGGAGAAGTGGCTGAGTGGTGCTTATCTGTCAGTCGGGTTAAGCCATTACACCACCGCGTCCAAAAGAGGAGCACAGCTAAGAAATTCGACCCAAACCACCAGAAACCACCCTCCTCATCCTTTCAAGTTCAGTAACGGAAGCTCAGGTTCAGTAACGAAAGCTCAGGGGAAATGCGAGAAAGTGGCTGCTTTGTCTTCTTGCAAAACCATGACTCATGCTGGAGCCCGGCTTCCTGGGCAAGAGCCGAGCATCCGATGTGCGTTAATGAACCTTCTCTTCGTTGTCTTCAATAATACATGCTGTATGAGCCATGTATGGAAATGGGGGATATGGCCCTGAAGGAAGGAATAGCTGCTAAAGGGCTAACTGTAGAACTATAGCAGGTCTAGAGAAGTCACCCCATGGTGATTTTGCAAGTTTTAGCTCACACAGATGGACTAAACTGTGTGGAAACTAACCACAAGGAAAGGACTGAGGTGGGATAATCCTGGAAGACAAGGGATATCTATAACCATTGTAAACACTGGCTAGCAAGACATGAAAAGCAATAAAATGGGAAGACAGCTCATCCTCTGTTGAGCAAGAACTGGCTTAGATGAGTTTTGTGGCTGAGGTGGAAAGTCCATAAAGAGGAAGACGTACGACCTTCGCCCTGAGGACCCGGCCCACGACCACGAGGAAGCACTGTGCGTGCACAGCCAGGAGGAAGTGGAGGCAGAGACCGTGGCAATTTCTCAGAACTCATTGTAATAAAGACCATCCTTTTGTGGAGAGGTTCACAGAATCACAGAGTTGTCTAGGTTGGAAGAGACCTCAAGATCATCGAGTCTAACCTCTAACCTAACACCGAGAAGTGCTCCACTAAACCACATCGCTAAGTTCAACACCTAAACGTCTTTTAAAGACCTCCAGGGATGGTGACTCCACCACTTCGTGTAGTCCCGTGTGTCAGCTGCTGCTTTTAAACAATCCCTGCCACGACTGCAGAGATAAAAACCCCCATGACATGTATGCAAATAAATAAATTAAATAAATAACTCATACGCTCATTGCTCGCTGCTTGTTCTCTTAATGATGTTATCCCGGTGTCAAAAGAGGAAGAGGAGCAAATCCGTGATACTTTTGTTGAAGAAACCCGGTTCATGGGAAGATTTTTTAACACACACACACACCCTCCCCGGCGCAGGGGCAGAGGAGAGGAGGAATAATGGCAAAAGCTCCGGATGCAACATTTTTTTCTCAGCTGGACTGATGAAATGATGCAAAGGGGAGGGGATGCAGAAATGCAGCTACAACTCCCCTCTTCTTGAGGCAAAACTGGTGTTTTTGAGGCGCTTTGAGGTCTGGTTGGCTGTAGGACGCATATCCTTTAGGGCGCATATCCTTTAGGGTGCATATCCAAATACCTTTTTTTCCCCTCAAAACAGGATTATCATTTTTTATTTTTGTATCCTTGGGGATGCAGAGGGAAAGGGGGAGACAGGGCGACAATAACTCCTAGTTGATCAAGATGTTTTTTCATGGTGTGAAAAGTCAATCTGTAGCTGTGGTTTGCTATAACAGGAAAAAGAAACAATATTTTTGCTTTTGTTGTTGTTGGTTTTTGTTTTGTTTTGTTTTTTGTTTGGTTTGTGTGTGCTTTTTTTTTTTTTTTTTTTTTTTTTCCCCAATAAAATCCTGGAAGAACACATTTATTGGCTGCTTTCAAGCACGTGTACCTTTTTTACTGGAACCACAATGAAGCAGTGCCTTGTGCACATCAAGGGGATATGTCTGGGCCCACACGAGGATGAGGTAAAACAATAAAAGATACAAAAGGGTGGGCCGTGAGCCTGGAGGAGGCAGGAGGATCTTGTGCCCCTCACCTGAGCACCAGGTGTGTGCGGGTCCACTTCTCTCAGCTCGAGCTTCTTCCCAGCTCCGGTGCGCCCATTTCCAGTGACTTTCTGTACGAGCTTCTCTGAGCAGTTTGCTGAGTTTGTCTGAACCCATCTTCACGAGGCGATCAAAGAGCCTGTTCCCGTCCTGGTCTCCATTCTGCCAGCCTGCTCCTTTTCACTCCTTTTTCCTGCTTCTTTATTGATGTAACTTCATCGTGCTGCCTTCTTTTTTATCTTGAGGGCAGGCTCCCCTCTTATACCCTCCTCTCCACAGCAGTTCTTTTCAAAACAACTTTTCATTGGTCAAACAACTTTGCATATATCAGCAGCAAACACCCAGAAACATCCCTGCCTTAATGGTTGGAGAACAAGAGACCAGCTGGAGAACAAGAAACCAGAGACTGCATGGAGTCTCCTGAATCACCCTTCTTTGTTCCCTCTAAACTCTTTTATATTCCTGATGGCCTCATCCTTAAGAGTCTAATGTTATCTCAACCACGGGGCTTTCCAACCCCCATGGCCACACTCCCAAATCTCCCCCTTCTTTATTAATATCAACCATTGTCTCAACACGAATTACCACTCCATATATAACAGGGGCATTGCACGGCCGTGAGCTGTGGCAGGAAGCTCCGGCCCCGCCGCTGGTTCGCACTTCAGCGTTGCAGCTCTGAGCATTTGGGTTTCCTGTCCTCCGGACTCCATCGTGTCCCCTCCACCTGCCGCGTGTCCTCCTGCCATGGAGGATGAGGATGGCTACATGGCCTTGGACAGGCGGGGTGCTGCGAAGAGGCTGGGACCCCCCCGGGACGCAGGTAGCGGGGTCCGATCCTCTGTCCCCACCACGGGTTTGTGGTGGCGAGAGGATACCCCGGGGGGCGATTGCTTGGCGGGGGGAAGTAGCGGGGTGCAAGAAGCAGCTCTTGGGGTCCCAGAGAGTCGCTCAAGCTGGGGAAACTGAGAGGGGGCTTACAGGGGATGCTTGCCTTTGATAAGCTCGGTATTGTGGAACAAAAATGATTTTGCACCAGAACTGGGAACATGGGCAAGGACAGGAAATGCCAGAGAGGTGGTTCCATTCCTCCGTGAGGGCTGGAGATGGATGAAGTGTGAGAAAAGAGAGAGAAAGGAAGCATTTTTGGGACCTCTGCTCTACGGTACCCCCTTGCATGGCAAAGTACTCGGCAGTACACCCCCATTTTCTAGAATCATAACGTTGGTGTGTACTACCCCATAGGAGGTCAATTTCTGTACCAGCACACTTAAGGGGAATAGGAGAAATGGGACATAAGGTTCCCAGGGGACAGGGGGATGTCCCTGGGACAATGCCTACTGAGAGTCCTTTAGGAAGAATGCTAAGAAATCAGTTGCAGCAAGGTTTGTAGCTCTGGGGGAGCATGGAAGGATGGGGAGAGCATGCAGGGCTGATGCGTGTCTTTTGAAGGCACCTGCACTTGTTTGAGGACCTCCAGATGGATTTAGAGGTGGCTGCAGAGTCTGTCCTCACCCACCCAAAAAACCTGGCAACTGCCCATCCCACCAATGCCCCACCAGAGCCAGATCTTGCTTTCCCCCAGCATTACCCCCTTTATATTTTTTTTCTTCATCTCTGGGAGGAACTTCTTCAAACAGGAAGTTTTTGTAACCAGGCTATCCAAAATAATTATCTTGCAATTAAGTTATCTGGATGCAGATTTTTACATAAAAAAAAAAAATATATATATATATATATATATTTTAAGTTTTGCAAGCTATGGTCAAGATGGAGGCAGAGTCTTTGTGCAGCCTTTTTTTAGTTAGTGGTGGTGTGGTTTTTTTGACTAATTTTTTGGAACCGCAAAGGAAGTGAAATATAGAAGCGGGCCTCCCTCTGCTCACTACAGAAAATTGAGTACAAAACTTTTCATGTCAATGAGAGCTGAAGGCAGAGTAACAACAAACAGCAAAATGGACTGGTGGTGCTTTTTCCCCAGTCCTAGGAACTGCCAGCTTCTCCATGCAGCAGAGGTTAGGTCACGCTGGCATGAGAAAATGAAATTAAACATCAAGATAGTGCATATGTAAATTTGCTGCAGAAAATAAGCAAGGAAAAAAACCCTCTTTGCCTCTTCTGGTGCAAAAGTTACAGGATAAATTACTTGGCATGGA
This sequence comes from Netta rufina, assembly GCF_964035555.1. NCBI lineage: Eukaryota > Metazoa > Chordata > Aves > Anseriformes > Anatidae > Netta > Netta rufina. Next base: position 2,645,314 of record NC_140155.1, read on the forward strand.
AGAAAAAGCAACAAATTGCAATCAAAACCATCCCTTTCCAGCTTTTGGGTTACACGCAACTGATGCCCAAGCGTATTCCAGGGAAGACCTACCAAATATCACCTTTCTCGTCCTTCCCTGACTATCTGCTGGTACGTGTTGGTCTGCCCCCATTAAAAATATATATATATATTATTTATTGGCTTTTATTTTGTCTTTTGTCACCTCTCTGCTCTCCTGACAGCTCAGCACCACAATGCTTACTGCACTCACTAAAGCCAAAAGGTGTTTCTGCACCTCCAGAGGTGCGACCTCCTCCTGCCTTGAGGATGTCTGCCTACCTGCCATCCTTCGACTGAAAGGGACCACCATCCCTGGAGGTCTTTAAAAAACATTTAGGTGTTGAGCTTAGGGATATGGTTTAGTGAAGGACTTGTTAGTTTTAGGTCAGAGGTTGGACTAGGTGATCTGGAAGGTCTCTTCCAACCTAGATGATTCTGTGAAAGGAAAGTCTGTTAAAAAAAAAAAAAAAAAAAAAAAAAAAAGACTACAAAAAGCCACTTCCTGGTGGTTCTAGATGCAGGCACAAGAACGTTAGTCATAACGCAAAGGTTGCCCGGGGATGTTGTCACTCCTGGGACGCTTCTGCGGGCAGGCAAACTGACCACAGCTGGGGAAATTATTTACGCCGATTTAAGGCAGACCAGAGGTGGCTCTTCAGCTGTTGAGAGGCGTCACAGTAAGTGCAATTTCGGGTGGTGGGCGCTCATGGCGAGCTTCATTTCCTCCAGGAAGAGCTGGCGTTTGGGTCTGCTTCCTTCTTGGCCAAGAAACATGGCCAAGCGCCAGTTGGGTTGCGGGGTTGATCCCGGTTTGTGCAGGCAAAGAAAGGAAGGAAGGAAAGAAGGAAGGACGGGGGAGAAGGAAGCTTGCAAACGGCCAGAGCTTCAACAATTTCACTGCTGGGGCTGCTCTCCCCGCAGCAAAAATCAGCCCCAACGCAAGCCGTTGGAAGTCAAAGCTTGGCAAAACACACCCAGGACCCTGGTGGAGAGGAGCTGTGGAGGGACCCAGGTCCCACCGGCCACCGTCTGCTCTAAATGAGGCCAATTTCCCAAGAGTTTGGGTCTGTCCCCGCATCCCCTCCAAGCTCCTGGAGGCTTTGCTTCAGCCAAAGCTGCACAACGGCGAGCAGCAGGACCCACGCAAGGAGGGTCCTGGGGTGGCAGATGCAAAGAGAAGGTTGTGATCGTTGGGTTTTCACTTTTTTGTGTGTGTGTGTGGAGGTAGCAAAGCATCTGCCAACTTCTGCTCAAACAGAGGGGCTTTATTTTGTTTTGTTTTATTTTATTTTATTTTATTTTATTTTATTTTATTTTATTTTATTTTATTTTATTTTATTTTATTTTATTTTGTTTTGTTTTGTTTTGTTTCGTTTCGTTTCGTTTCATTTCATTTCATTTCATTTCATTTCATTTCATTTCATTGTATTTTCATTTTATTTTACAAGAAAGCACTTTCTGAACAAAACCACGGACTCTTTCAGCTCCTGCCGTGTGCCCACGGTGGCACGGAGTCCTTCTGAAGCTGAGCGGGCTGGGCTACCTGGTGCTGCTGGTGCTGGTGGCGGTGCTCAGTGTGCAGGGTAAGTAAAACCCACGTGAAAACACATCTAAAACCCAAGCGATCACAAGGGAAAGTGTACTTTGTTTGTTGTTTTTTTCTTTTTTCTTCGCCAAGGGGAGGACAGGGTTTTATCTCAGGAACCATGTAGATGCCACGGGACGCATCCAACAAGAGTAAATCCCCTCTCAAAACAAACAAACAAACAAACAAAACAACAACAAAAACACAGAAAAACATACACACAAAAAAAAAAAAAAGGCTTTTAAAGCAAGTGTGGTGGACACAAGCAACATTTTTATGCTATTCCAAAAGTTGGGTGCAATCATGACCAGAAAAAGAGTTTGCACAATAGATCTGGAAACCCAACTCAGCCCTGCAAGGTTTTCATGGTGTTGTGCCCAAACAGCCTCAATCTCACCACAAAATTTTACCTCCAAGTTTTTCAGAAGACGCCGACACCTCCCAACGCTCTGCAGAACAAGAGTGAAGCCAGGGGAAGGAGCAGGACAGAGGAGTGTGTGATTCCCTCCCTGCTGCGCTACTTCTGCAACTGGAACGGCTCCGCAGGTAACCCCTTCCCCAGGGGGGTCCCTGGGGTGCAGTGGGTGTCCCCGGGGGGCTGCAAGCCCGGCTCAGTGACAATGAGCAAGGCGAGGAAGAGCTCGTTTTGCTGATCATCTCCATCCTCTGTGGGCCTCTGGGAGGAGGAGGCACCTCTCCACCTTCCCCATGCTCACTCCACCGTGTCCTCCTTGCGGTGGATGGGTGGGAAAAGCGGGCAGGAAAAATTTGGGAGGGGAGAGAGCTCCCTCCCCATTGCCTCTTGGCTAGTTTGAGCGAGACCTCGAGCACTTTTTGGAGTGTCTCATGGCTCCGTCTCCTCTCCAGGCCATGGGGGCTGCAAGCTGTGCCCCCCGTCTTGGCAGCTTTTTGGGGACCAGTGCTACCAGGTTTCCAAATCGACTGGGAATTGGATGGATGGTGAAAAAGACTGCAAAAGTCGGGGGTCCCATCTGGCCGTGCTCCGAAACACCACCGATATGGTAAGTGCAGAGTGGAGAAGGCTTGAAAAGGACCCAAAAGTCCTGGGTTTTGGTGGGTAGAGGGGCAAAAACGGCCCCGGAGCTGCTGGTTGGCGGCAGGAGGCTTGGTAGCTCCAAGCAACCACCTGCTAAGAGGTGGGAACAGGGCTGAATCACTTCCTAAAGGGCTTTGGAGGCCTCTTCCCACCTTTGGCACAGAAGGAAAGAAGGACACAGAGCTCAGGGGGAGCCTCTGGTGTCTTGGGCTCTGAATTTAAGCTCTTTCCACCCACTGAGCGAGGCAGCACCGAAGGCACAGGTGGTGTTTAGGGCCCATCTCTTTGAGGATAAACCAAATGGGTTCAAAAAGCCAGCTTTGCACCCCAACGAGCCTCTTGCTGAAGGCCTTCGGAAGCCACCACTCCTCTCCCATTTCCCAGGAGCACTTAAATGAGAGGATCCAGCAGGACAGCAAGGAGAAGCTGGCGGTGTGGATCGGATTAAAGGCATCCAACTACATATGGAAATGGGTGGACAACTCCTCCTTCGATGCCACCATGTGAGTACAGCTGCAACCCTCGTTGTGCGGAGCAGCTTTGCTCCACTTCAGCCCCAGTATCTTCAATATTTGGTATCTGCGACAGCTTTTTAATCCCCCCGAATGGCTTTATAGCCCATTAGTTGGCTGTACGAAGCGCTATAACCCAACATCTAGTCATGCCTACGCAGCCAACGTGGTTTTAATGCCCTGGGCATGCTCCAGTGGAGGAAGGAGCCAGATGGTAGTGCAAGCACAGCAATCTGCACGCGCATCTGGGCAAGCCAGCAGCAAGAAGCCTCCTGGAGCCCAGTGAGACAGGCTGGGGGAGAAGCTCCCGTTGCCCCCTCTCCCGAGAGCAAAAGGACCTGCTTTTGAGTGCTGACGGTTTTGGTTTGCAGGTTCGGTTCCCTTGGGAGTGTGGAGAACGGCTGCGTGACCTTCAGAGACAACAAGCTGGAGGTCGATGGCTGTGGGAGCAACCACAAGTGGGTTTGCCAGATAAAACCCTTCCATCTCCTTTCAAAGACTGCAGGAGACAGAGACCTGTGTGGTGCCCACCCCGAAAAGACCAGCCTGCAGGATGCTTGCTGCTAATATTTGGGGTGAAGCCAACCCTCCTTGTTACAGCTCTGCGAGGAATTTCGGGGTTTGAACCCGACCAATCCCAGCTGAGACTATCAGTGTATGGACTGGTGAAATTAGCATGTGGTTTATTTTTTTTTTATTAAAAAAAGCATACCTATATGTACACACAGACTGTATTTGTTGCATTCTTGCTTTGTCCTCCTTCCAACAGGAAACGTATAGTAAAAAAATAGCATAACTCCATAGCAAATCAGATTTGCAGGTTTCAGATTTATTATTACAAACATGCCATTTTCATCTGTAGAAAAATATAAACCAATTTTCTGCTGTACAATGAGAGAGAAAAGCACGACCATTGCTGACTTGAGTAGAATCATAGAACAGAATCATAACATAGAAGCATCGAGTTTCGCTTACTCTGTAGGCCTCACACAGGCTTACCCAAAAATTCATGACATGTGACTAAGAGCACAGATAAAATGCGTCTTAAACCCATACAGGCTTGCTGCAGTGACTGCTTCCCTGGGAAGCCTGTTCCAGTGTGCAACCACCCTCTCGGTGAAGAACCTCTTCCTGATGGCCAGCCTGAACTTCCCCTGCCTCAGCTTGACACCATTCCGTGGGTCCTATCCCTGGTCACTAAAGAGAAGAGATCGGTGCCTGTCCCTCCACTCCACCTCAGGAGGAAGCTGTAGGCCATGATGAGGTCTGCCATCAGCCTCCTCTTTTTGAGGCTGAACAGGCCAAGTGCCCTCAGCAGCTCCTCATACGTCTTCCCCTCTGGGCCCTTCACCATCTCTGTGGCTCTTCTCTGGACACTCTCCAACACTTTAATGTCCTTCTTGTGCTGTGGTGCCCAAAACTGCACACAGTACTTGAGGTGAAGCCGGCCCAGCACAGAGCAGAGCGGGACAATCACCTCCCTCAACCAATTAGTGATATAGTGCTTGATGCACCCCAGGGTATGGTTGGCCCTCCTGGCTGCCAGGGCAGACTGCTGGCTCATATTCATTCACCTTGCTATCAGCTAAAACTCCCACATCCCTCTCGTTGCTGGACAGCACAGAAGATTGACTGAGCCTGCAAGAATCTGAGCAGAAAATAAATTGTAATAATGTTGCTGCAAAAAAGCAGATTTAAGCAAGTTTTTTACCAGCTTTTGTGCTAGTTTTGGCACAAGCATTATGTTTATGGGATCTTTATTTGGGGTAAATCTTTTGCCTCCACTCGACGTAGTTGTTGGGCTTGCTGCAGATCCAGTATTTCTCCTTTTGGCAGAGGGCTGAGCTGATCTTCTCCTGGTTTAGGCACGCACAAGGGCCACCTCCCCGCACCTCAAACCTGCAATGCAGACACACTCAGGAGTGAGCAGAAGGTAAGAAAGCAGGAAAAGTACCCTAAAAACTGGAAGGAAAGCTGGGGTTTCCTCTCCTGGGAAGGTCGGAAGGGGCAGCATTCAAGGTTTAATAGGGGTTCAGAGCGCAGCATCCTTGGTCCGCACCAAGCCTCCCATGGAAAACCAGCGGTGCGGTGGCAGGTGAAGGTCCCCGTCCCAAACGAGGCCATCCCAGACCCTATAAGAACTCCTGCCCTAATTGCCAACCCAAAGTACCCAACCCCAGCAGGCAGAGAGACTGACCAGTTGTTGAAGGCTGTGCCGTTGGTCCACCTCCACTGGCCATTGACATCCTCGTGCAGCCCAAACCAGTGGTTTGCTTGGCCCTTGTAGCGCATCATGAAAGCCTTTAGAGAAAACAAACAAAAAAAAGGGGTTAGGTTGTTCTTTCTTCCTAAAATACAAGCTCCACCTCCAGCCTGCAGAGCACCTTGCAATAGGAAGGTGATTTGATTTGAGAGATGTGAATATTCTACAGTTTCACAGAAAAAGGAAGCCCCTTGAGAGCAAAGCTTAGGACAGGACCCAGCTGCATGTAGGGAGGGAGTTTTGGAGAAAATAACGTGATATTGCTCATGCCCCAGCCCAGGCTGGTGCTTTCCCCAGGGCATCTTCTCCTGGCTTTGGAAGTGGGTGAAATATGGGGGAAAATAGGTTTTTGTTCTTGACCCACACATTTTCCACACCAGAGCCGGCACTGGGACTCGTGCCCAGTTCTCACCAGTTCCTCCAGGCTGTCTATGGAGGTCAGGGAGGCTTCCATGGCCTTGCACTTCTCCAAGCTGGTGTTCCAGTTGCTTTCATTCTCCGAGAAATAGTAGCACTTGCTGTGGAAGACGATCCATTTGTCTGGGCACACGTCGGAGAATTGGGGATGTGATGAGCGAGACTGCTGCTGCACAACTGTAAAAGGAGAAAACCAAGCAGGTGAGATGCATGGATAGCCACAAAAAAAAAAAAAAAAAAAAAAAAAATTAATTATTTGTATTATATGGATGCACCAAGGAGGGGCACCTGCTTGGAAAGGCTGAGTAGAGCCTGGTTGAGGAGCCAAAAGGGAGTGCCCCGTGAAGCAGACTCAGTGCTATGCTTCGAGGGCTTCTCATCCTGCTGGGAAAACCCTGGAATTCCCCACTCCATCCCTGAAACAGGTTCCTGGCCCATCTCCCTGCCGTGGGGATGCTCCGGTGGGACTCACCAATCAAGACCACCACCAGAACGAGGACAACGACAATCAGCACCACACACAGCGGAGTCAGGAGCTTTTGTACACGACGACATTTTCTTCCCATCCCATGGGGGCTGGAGTCTGGTGGAGAAGAGAGCAGGAGATGTGTGCTGGGTCTTTCCACCCCCTATTTGCCCTTTTTCTGCTGGATCCACGGTTGATCCTATAACCCTCCCCCTTGGGATAGGAGCTCCCTTCTTTGAGGTCCTCCAGGTGATTCAGAGGTGGCTACATGGTAAAATTCAGAGTCTGTCCTCCCCCCACCAAAACACCCTGCCTGGTGCCCATCCCACCAGTGCCCCACTGGACCCAGATCTCGCTTTTCCCCAGCATTACCCCATTTAGATTGATTTTCTTCATCTCTTGGAGGGTTCAGCACTTCTTCTTGGTCAGGGTGAGTTTTTTCTTGGGCTCTTTTCCCCATGGCTGGAAAGGAAATGTCGGGTCCCACTGATCACATCCACACATCCAGGGCTGTCTCAGCAACTGGCTGACCACGCTGTGATAGCAAGGAGAGGGTTGAGTGTTGGGGGCCCAGCAAAGCCCCCCGGGTCTGAGGACTTGTGGGGATCTGGAGGGGACATGGGGAGACCGTGGTTGGGGAGAGGGCTTGTGGTCTGCTGGAGGGGAATGGAGGAAGGGTGAAAGAATGGGAGAAAAGAAAGAAAAGATGAAGAAAGAAAGAGAAGGGAAAAAAAGGAAAGAAAAGGAGAAAAGGAAAGAGAAGGAGAAAAGAGAAAGACAGGAGTTTAAACTGACTTTAAATGCTAAAATAAATTAAAAGAAGTGCACTGCCCATTAGGGTTCAAAGCTCAAAGGGAGTTGAGCTGTTTGTCACAGAGCACCCTCCGCCAGCTGGCTTCAGCCCAGCAAGCAAGCAAGAAGCTAAATTTGAAAAAGAAGCACAGGAGGTAATAAGCCACCATCAGTTTGTGCTGACATTCTTGGCTTGCAGCCATTCCGTATCTCAGTTTCCCCCGCAACGATAACAGGCTGTGCTGGCTGCTGTCCAAACAGCGCAGCTCTTGCACCACAGATCTTGGCACTGTTGTTGGGAAATAATTAACAAGAAAAGATTTTGTTTCCAAAATAGCCTTCATCCATGTTGCAAACTTTTAGGAATAAGCTCCTAAGGAGGAGAAAAGTTTTGGTTTTGAGTGAATACAGCAGCACGCAAGGAAAAATTGTAGGACCAATATTCAGTGCTAGGGGTCGTGCTGGGAAATAGTGTTTTCAAAGAAGTTTTAGGATTGAATTTGGTAGGGGGGAATAAACAGTGGTAATATGAGTGGGCTGCAGGTTCCCCAGACTCCGTACGACAAAGCCTGGCTTGGCTTCAGATTTGGCTTGCACACTGGGAAGCCTGCTCCAGTGTGCAACCACCCTCTCGGTGGAGAACCTCTTCGTGATGTCCAGCCTGAACTTCCCCTGCCTCAGCTTAACGCCGTTCCCACGGGTCCTATCACTGGTGATTATGGAGAATAGGTCACCTGCCTCTCCACTTTCCCCTTGTAAGGAAGTTGTAGACTGCGATGAGAGCTGCACACAGTACTCGAGGTGAAGCTGCACTGGTAGAGTAGAGCGGGACAATCACTTCCCTCGACTAACGATGCGACTAGCTTGTACCCAGGTTTCATCCTTCTTCCTCTCCCAGTCTTCTTTTTTTGCCGCAGCTCCACCCAGATTATTAATTCTACCGATTAATACTATTTTTTGCTTCTTTTCACCTTTATTCTTCTTTTCATTCCCTAGCAGAAGCAGCAATAAAGCCAGATGAAAAGGAACAATTTGGGCAATGTGGGGTTTTTTTTGGATCTATTCACAGAAACACATGGGTGGTGTGGAAGCTCATTGGGTACACATTTTTGGCATTAAAGAAAGGGAGAGAACAAGAGGAGACACAAACACATAAAGAAAAGTGAGAAAGAGACAGAGGGTAGAAAAATGGGAGAGGGCAAAGGAACATAAAAAAATCTTGGAGAAAAAAAAAAGAAGGAAAGAAGATGGAAACCCCTCCTGACTGGCTGCTCCTTCCCTCCCCATTTCAGCCCCTAGCCAAGCGTTCCTTGCTCAGCCAGCCCCAAATTTTGCTGTTCACACGTGGACTTACCCTAAGAGCAGTGTGTCTACTCGTGGTGTCTTATGTCTTGCTTGTGCTGCAATTCAATGAATGAGAGGAGTAGCTGCTGGTGGTGCAGGAACTGATACTTAAGAGCAAAGGGAGGGGTATCGCTCAGCCTACTGATCTTGAAGAAGAGCAGTGGTCATAGGAATGCCTCTCATGACCAATGTATGTGAAGTGACTCATACCTCACTGGCTGACCCTTGAACACCGGTTATAAATGTTTGCCTGTTAGCAAAAGGCGAAGGAAAGCAATCCTCTGTTACTTTTATTGAAGAAAGCCAGTGGAAGGAGTTTAAGGCCCCCGGGGGGAGTAATGCTGCATGTAGTGCTGTAACGCTGAAAGCACCAAAACAACATTTTATTGTCTGAGCTGGCTTACAAAGATTTGCATGCAAAGTGGGGGGCCACGGTAATGTGGCTTCACCTCTTCTTGGGGCAAAACTGAAGTTTTTGAGGATGTTTGAGGTCTGGTTTGCCACTCAAAATATCCTCTTGTCCCCTCAAAATAGGATTATCTTTTTGTTTGGTTGTTTGTTTTCTTGTGGGTACAGAGGGCAAAGGGGAGATGGGGTGAGGACGACTCCCAGGAGATCAAGATAATTTTTCCCCTTTCGGATGTGCAAGCACATGGCTGGGGGCTCAGAAAGGGGAACCTGTTTCCAACTGTTGTGGGTTTACGTGGCAAGGTTTCGGTAGCAGGACTCCACGTCCCAAAGGGCATCGAGCCCCATAGGATGCAGCCGAGTCTCTGCACATCTGGGGAACCTGAAAGACCCTGGCAGGAGAACGAGGGATGGATCCGATGGGGAAAAGTGAGCTGGGGGAGGGAGAATGAAACCATCTGGGCAGCAAAGCATTAAATGACCATGATTTCTACAATACTGGGCAAGATGACTAAGGCATTTTGCGGAAACTCAGTGGGAAGGAGGCAGAGCAAGCAGCCTTGTGCATTTGTGTGCCCTTCATTAACCATTGCTTTCCCTTCAGATATTCAAAGAATCAATCATCCAGGCGGGAAAAGACCCCCAAAAGGGAGACCCAGCCGTTCCCCTACCTCCGATGTCACCCACTAAACCGTGTCCCCAAGCACCACATCCAACCTTTCCTTTTTATGGAAAAAAAGGGAGCGGCCGTGTGATACAGCCGAGTCTGCGCACATTTGGGGAACCTGAAAGACCCTGCCAAGATCACGAGGGAGGGAAAAATGCTCGGGGGGGGGAAGGAAGGGAGGATGAAACCACCTGGGTTGCAAGGGTTTATTACTTCCAGCAGGCTGCTGTTGAGCATGATAATTTTAATAGTATGAATATTTAGAGAGCCTTTCTTATTTAATAAAATATTTTCATTTGACTCTGCAGAGCTATAAATAAATGGGAGGCTGCTGCTATGAGCAGCAGAAAGATACTTGGAAGAAAATACCAACTTTCTGGCACACATTTTCTGCCCGTTATCTGACTGTCCAGCCTGGATGCAGCTGTGTTTTTCTCTGTCTTCTTTCATTTTCCCCTGCGACAGAGAGGCACCAGCAGTGCCAAATAATGTAAGTAACCTTTTTTTAATTATTATTTTTATTTTTATTCCTGATGCTGGTGGGGGCAGAGCATTGTTGTTTTGTTCTCGTGACTCGGAGGCAGCTAGGAATGCAGCACGCTGTCTGCTTTTTATTCTCTACGCAGACACTGCCGAGTCTTTGTGTCTTTTTCTGTAGGAGTTTCATGGAGCAGAAAAAAAAAAATCAAAAAAAAACAGGTTTTGCATTTTTTAGCAACAGGGCTCTGTGGCAATGCCACGTATCGGCACGGGTTGAAAAGCCTCCAGCTGGTCCGTAGAGGGTCAAAAAGCCTTGAGTCAAAGAGCCAGGGAGCTGAAATTGGGTTTACAGATAACTGCATGTGCTGCCCTTCCCTTGGACCAAGCGGTGAGCTATAGGGATGTGAGCTGTGCGAGGTTTGGGCAAAGGATGCCTGAGCCTAATTCCAGGGATTTTTTTGAGCTAAAAACAAAAGAGGAGATTTAACCTGTGCAGCTGCAGAGTGACCAGCTGGAGTTATTTATTAAACCACCATTTGCTTGCCACCAGCTAATTAACTTCAATGGCGGTGAGGGGAAGAGAGTGCCTGCAGAATGTGCTGGAGGATGCAGGTAAGCTATGATTTGGGCACGGGGCTGCTGCTGCTGGGTGGATTTGGCTTATCGGAGCTGTTGTGTTGAGCTTACGGGGCAAGATTTGGGGAGCAGGGGGTGCCCACAAAGGAGCAGCAATGACAAAGCATTAGGGACCAACCTCAACCCCATTTCCCTGCCCAGCTCATGGGGAGCAGGTAGAAGAGGGTGGATGGGGCGGAATTTGGTTTTGTTTTGCTTTTAGTCCTCCCTGCTGCAGTCTGTTCTTAGCAGGCAATAAATTAGCAGGCAATAAATTACAATCTGTCTATACTGAGGCTGTTCTGGCTGTGTCATCGGGATCCCTTCTCCTTTTCTCAACCCTTGAGCTTTCTTTTCATCCTATTTTCTCCTCCAGCTCTTCGGGGATGGGGAGCAGGAGCAGCCCGATGGAGCCGAGCTGCCCACCAGCACCAAACAACCAGGCATAGGGTTTCTGTGTTTCTGTCCTTTTTTTTTTTTTTTTTTGCTTGGACAAAGAGCCTTTGTTTTCATTGCCAACATGTTTGCTGAGGCTGCTGCTGGATCAGGCAGTAAATTCTCTTCCCACTGGAGCCATGAAACTGAGACCAAAGTTTGCTCCTACAGATTTCAGCATGCTATCTGATGTGAAAACAGCCTTTATTGCCTTTTTTTTTTTTTTTTTCTTTTTTTTCTCCCAAACACACCAAGCTGTAGTCTGGGGCAGGAGCAGTTTGACTTCTGGGGATGAGTTGGTGCTGAGGAGGGTGGCAAAGAGCTGTTGTAAGGCAGCAAAGCTCTGCCCAGGTCCAACTTTATGCAAAATGGAGCAATTTAAAAACTGTACTGGGTCTGGCTGGGATGTTAACTTTCCCGGCAGCAGCCCATACAGTGCCGTACTCTGTACTTGTAGCTGGAACAGCAGTGTTACCACACCAGTGTTGTGTCTAGTGCTGAGCAGTGCTGGCACAGCATCGGGACTTTCTCTAACCCTCCTAGGGGGTGGGCAAAAAGGTGAGGAGGGAAACATCACTAGGGCAGCTGACCTAAACCAATCAAAGGGATATTCCGTACTGTGTGATGTCACACTCAGCAATAAAAGGTAGAAACAGGAAGAGGAGAGGAGGGGTGGGCTCTCGTTGGGAAAACATCGGTCCTCCTCTCGAACACCGGCTGCGTGCGTTGAGGCCTTGCTTCAAGGACTTGGTCAATCATCGCTCATTTGTGGGAAGTAGAGAATAATTTCTTTCCTCTGCACTTCCATATAGCCTTCATTTATTTTGTTTGTTTTCCTCTCTTCTTTTTATTTTTTCCTTTTCCCCTCTCTTTTCCCCTTTCCCTTTTTATTTCTCCTTAGTTAAACTGTTTAGTTCATGGTAGTCTTTATTTAATTGTTATTATTATTTCCCTTTAATTAAATTACCCTTATCTCAACCCGTGAGTTGTTCTTTGCTTTACTTCTCCCCCTCCTCATCTAAAGGAAGGGGAGTGAGAGAGCAGTTGTGGGGTTTAGCTGCCCAGCACGGTAAAACCACCACAAAAACAAAACCAGAAAAACTAAGACCTTTTTATGCTTTGCTTGGGAAATAAAGGGCCAGGCTGGTTTTGTCTGGGAAATTCTTGTGAAACAAAGCAGAAAAAAACAGCCGCATGGTCTGGATTTCCCAGTGTTTTGCCTGTTTACACAGAATAATCATCTGGGCTTTGTTCAGCGCACCTGGACGCTCTTCCTTTAAAGAGACTGAGCTCTTTTTGAGATGGAAATGATTCAGTGGCAATAGCTTCATCTGTGGTTTTCTTGTTTTATTGTTATTTTTTCTTTTTATTTATTTTCAGTTGTGAGCTGGGACATTTTCTGCAGCCTGTGGGACTGAACAAAGCTTGGAGTGAATATAAACAGCAAGAAATGAGGATGTTTTACCACGGGCTTTAAGAAAATGGTGCGTCCGGGCCTAATATAGCATCTCGGATATTTTTTAGAAGAGCTGGCTGGAGAAACAAACAAACAAACGAACAAAAAAAAACAACAGGAAAAAAAGGGACTTTGAGGATGTCAGAAGCCCTTCCTGATGCAGGTAAATAACCCCCGTGCTCTTTCCTTAATGGTCTTAAGGGCTGCCCTGCCTGCGATGGGTGGTTTGGATTTTAGGGTTATGTTGCTATAGTGTGTTCTTCTGGTGGGCTGTCTAAGTGGAGTGGGGGCTGGAGCCAAAAAACGTTGAAGAAATGGGGAAGTTATCGAGTCAGCACTTCCCCATGGCAAACAGAAGGTGCTGAAATGGTTTCCTGGCTCAGAAGCAATGGGCTCGAGCTCTCCTTCAAAGCCGGAAGGTGGAAACCATGCATCCGCCCCCGTCTGCTTTCCATCTCCCCCAAAATAAGGGGGTGAGCTGCTGCTGCAGCCCTTGGGCTGGCCCTAATGGGTACAGAGGGGTGTGTGGGGCCTGATCCTGCTCACGGGGCCAGGCAGGAGGCAGAGGGGCTCCTCCAAGTTCTTACCAGCCCCTTGGCTTTGTTATAGGTGAGGACCCCACTGCTGTGATGATGTCCCCACGCCAAGGAGCAACGGAGACGAGTAAGCACCAGTCCTGTTTTTGGGATGCCACAGTGCTGCTGGAGGTCATGGCAGGGCTTAGAGTTACATGGGCATAATTTAATTTAATTAAAATAGCTGGGGAGAGGAGCGTAAGGACGGGAAAGCTGTGAGAGGTATGGAATGGCCTGAGCTGTGGGTGTGGGTGCAATGCTCATATCCGAGCTTGAAGGGGATGGAAGTGATGCAATGAGCTCAGGCAGCCCTAAAATTCCTCAGAAGGCCTCTGAACTGAGCCTTTTCCCCCGGATAGGATAGGATATGTACTTTCTGGGTGTATTTTCAGGTGCTGGAGGGAATAGGGTGGCAGTGGGCAGCTCAGGGGGCTCTTGGAGGTACTTGTACCCCGTGTTTGTTGACCGTGCCTCTCCTCCATGCTCCGTTGCTTTGTTCTCCCTCCAGCTTTTAGCCTCAAGTGCCTTAAGGACAAACTGTTCCCCATCGGGGTCACCGTGCTCGTGACAGCGTTGCTGATCACCGTCATTGCCCTGGCGGGTAAGAGGATGGAGATGGCCCTACCAGAATCCTCTCCTCCCCTTTGGAAAACCCAGCGGTGAGGATAGGGCAGGGGCTGGGCATGGGATGCCGCAGGAAAACCTGGACGGGGGCAAAATTTGTCCCTAAAGGGGCCAAAACCGCCTCAAAACACTCTGCTCCAGGAGGAAGCTGCAGAAAGACCTTTATGGGGAGAGAAGGAGGTGTTTATTTCAGCCCCGAGTGGCTTCTGGAACTGAAAATGAATATTTTGAACAGAAAGGTGAAAACTACAAAAATAAAATGAGAAGTGGAAATGAACACGTTTTTTACAGGATTAGATCTCACAAATCATCACCACTGATTAAAATAAGCAGATTTCCTTCTGCTTATTTCCAGCCAGGAAATGTCCATCCTGCCCCTCTCCCATCCTTCCCACCTGCTCAGGAAAGGGCATCGGGTTCAGGGAGAAATGCTTCTACTTTGTGGATGTCGAGGCCAACTGGAACAAGAGCCAGAGCTTCTGCCTCTCCCAGGGAGCCCAGCTGGCCACCATCGACAGCCAGGAGGACTTGGTTAAGTGAGGGGTTTGCCGGATGATGGGGTGGCTTTTTGGGAAGCAGCTGTGGGGTTCCTTGGAGGGTGTAAGATAAAGATGGGCACAACATTTCTTCTTTGCTTTCCAGAGCTTCCTATTGCGTTACGGACGTGCCTTGCACTTCTGGGTCTGTCTGCATCGAGAGGGATCCGACCCCTGGAGATGGTGTAACGGGTCTCTCTTCAACAACCTGTACGTCCTGGCTGCTTTTCCTCACATTTTTTAATGGGCTGGGAGCAATTAACCACCCCTTCTTCTAATGCTTGGTCCTTGGTGTTACATATGGAGTGGTAATTCGTGTCAAGAAGATTGTTGATATTAATAAAGAAGGGGGAGATTTGAGAGTGTGGCCATGGGGGTTGGAAAGCCCCGTGGTTGAGATAACATTAGACTCTTAACGATGAGGCCATCAGGAATATAAAAGAGTTTAGAGGGAACAAAGAAGGGTGATTCAGGAGACTCCACGCAGTCTCAGGTTTCTTGTTCTCCAGATGGTCTCTTGTTCTCCAACCATTAAGGCAGGGATGCTTCTGGGTGTTTGCTGCTGATATATGCAAAGTTGTCTGACCAATGAAAAGTTGTTTTGAAAAGAACTGCTGTGGGGAGAAGGGTGTAAGAGGGGAGCCTGCCCTCAAGATAAAAAAGAAGGCAGCAAGATGAAGTTACATCAATAAAGAAGCAGGAGAAGAAGTGAAGAGGAACAGGCTGGCAGAATGGAGACCAGGATGGGAACAGGCACATTGATTGCCTCATGAAGATAGGTTCGGCCAAACTCAGCAAATCACTCAGAGAAGCTTGTACAGAAAGTCGCTGGAAATAGGCGCACTGGAGCTGGAGAGAAGCTCGAGCTGAGAGAAGCGGACCTGTGCACACAACTGCCCCTCGCTGGTCAGCAGCTACGCATTATGGGGAGTCATACGTCCTTAGGAACAAAGACTGTCCTGGTAACCTTACAGCTTATTCTCCTTCTTAACAATCGGACAGTTTATGAGCCTGAAACAGGGGACCAAACTGAGGTCAAGGTGTGGGACTCTGCAACTAAAAACGACAAGGTTGCAGTGGGATTGCTCGGCACCTGGCGAGCAGTCTCTGAGGCCTTAAAGAGCCGTGTGGGGTCACAGTCAGAGATGTGTGGTTTACCAGACAGTGAGGGAGCTGCGGGCTCTTTTACTGATCTGACTGCTACGCCATGGGCCCCTCTGCTGCTACAGCCATCGAAGGCTTTTGCTGTTCCGCCCCCTGCTGACCTAAACGTGGCTTTTGTCCCAGGCCTCATTGGCCTTGAAAAGGAGATGGATATGCTTTTCTTCGATCTGGGAAGAATGGGATACATAAGGCCCAAAGGCCAAGTTGCTTGACAACTTAAAGCGAGACATATTGTTCAAAAGGAATGGAAAATGGAGACTTGTTTGTAATCAAGAAAAGGAGTGGAAGATTGAGACTGTTAAGTCATGGAACTTAAAGGATTGTTTGTTACCTTTCCTGATTGTACATATGTATAGCTGTACTCGGGTTTAGTGCGTGTTTGTGAATATTAGTATTATAAATGAAGTCTCAACTCAATCTGAATTTAGTAATAATTATAAAAGCTATAAAAAGTATAAAAGCTATAAAAGGTATAAAAACTATAAAAGGCAAGTAAACAGGGCTGGGTGTGCGGGGAGTCTACGCTCCACCAACACGCACACATGAACATCAAACATTATAAATATACAGAACATTGCTTTTACATACTAAACCTGAGTACAGCTATACATATGTACAATCAGGAAAGGTAACAAACAATCCTTTAAGTTCCATGACTTAACAGTCTCAATCTTCCACTCCTTTTCTTGATTACAAACAAGTCTCCATTTTCCATTCCTTTTGAACAATATGTCTCCCTTTAAGTTGTCAAGCAACTCGGTCTTTGGGCCTTATGTATCCCGTTCTTCCCGGATTGAAGAAAAGCATATCCATCTCCCTTTTCAAGGCCAGTGAGGCCTGGGACAAAAGGCACGTCCAGGTCACCAGGGGGCGTAACAGCAAAAGCCTTTGACGGCTGTAGCGGGAGAGGGGCCGATGGCGTAGCAGTCAGATCAGTAAACGAGCCCGCAGCCCCCTCACTGTCTGGCAAACCACACATTTGTGATTGTGGCCCCACAGGGCTCTTTAAGGCCTCAGAGACTGCTCACCAGGTGCCGAGCAATCCCACTGCAACCTTGTCGTTTTTAGTTGCAGAGTCCCACACCTTGACCTCAATTTGGTCCCATGTTTCAGGCTCATAAACTGTCCGATTGTTAAGAAGGAGAATAAGCTGTAAGGTTACCAGGACAGTCTTTGTTCCTAAGGACGTATGACTCCCCATAATGCGTAGCTGCTGACCAGCGAGGGGCAGTTGTGTGCACAGGTCCGCTTCTCTCAGCTCGAGCTTCTCTCCAGCTCCAGTGCGCCTATTTCCAGCGACTTTCAGTACAAGCTTCTCTGAGTGATTTGCTGAGTTTGGCCGAACCCATCTTCATGAGGCAATCAATGTGCCTGTTCCCGTCCTGGTCTCCATTCTGACAGCCTGTTCCTTTTCATTCCTTCTTTCTGCTTCTTTATTGATGACATAACTTCATCACATCCTGTTGCCTTTTTTTTTTTTTTTTTTTTTTTTTTTTTTTTATCTTGAGGGCAGGCTCCCCTCTTATACCCTTGTCTCCACAGCAGTTCTTTTCAAAACAACTTTTCATTGGTCAGACAATTTTGAAAGTAACAACAGCAAACACCCAGAAACATCCATGCCTTAATGGCTGGAGAACAACAGACCAGCTGGAGAACAAGAAACCTGAGACTGCATGGAGTCTCCTGAATCACCCTTCTTTGTTCCCTCTAAACTCTTTTATATTCCTGATGGCCTCATCCTTAAGAGTCTAATGTTATGTCAATCACAGGGTTTTCCAACCCCCATGGCCACACTCCCAAGTCTCCCCCTTCTTTATTAATATCAACCATTTTCTCGACACCAATTACCATTCCATATATAACACTGGGAAGCAGCTTGTGGATGCAGAGGGCATCCCTGGATGAACCCATATGGGATTAATCAACCAAAAATATTCCTCCCTTCATGGAAGGGGGCAGACTTAGCTTTGCATAGGGGTCATTGTCCGCTGGAAAGGATTCTTCCTCCTCCTTCCAGCACCGTTTTCTTATGTGGGAGATGCTCAGCCCCTTGACTTCTCCTTCTGCTACTCTGTGCAGGTTTGATATCCGGGGCAATGGCCAATGTGCCTACATCAACAGTGATGGGGTCAGCAGTGACTGGTGCTCCCAGCTGAAGTATTCGGTCTGCAGCCACCCCCTGCAGAGCCCCAGGGGAGCGTGGAGGGGAGTAGAGCCCTGAGCTGCCCCTTTCAGCATCCTCCTGCGTCCTGGAGTCTCTTCCGAATTTACACCATGAAGATGATGAAGAGAAAGCTGCTACCATTAAATCCCCTTGCGTAGGGTTCCTGACGGTACTTTATTTAAAGAAATAACTATTAATTTATTTTAACTTCAGCTTGCAGAAGTAGAAACTCCTCGAAGCAACAGCGTGGAGTTCTGGGATCAAAGGATCCTTCAACCACTCGTGTCTTTGCAGCAGTTGCAGAGAGACTTGGGAATATCCAAAATGTTTGGAAAAAAACATTTTTCCAGCACTCTGAATATTGAGGGCTTGATGCCCTTGTTTGTGGGATTCAGATGTAGGAGGAGAAAGGGAAAGCGGAGGAAAGAAGCAGAGCTGGGAGAAGCCACCAGCCTCGAAGCTCTGTAGCTGCTTTTTGGCATCCTGGTGCTGTGTCCCATCCCGTTTGTGCCTTGTCGTGGCTCCCTCGGGTGAAGCTGTGCTTAAATCTTAGTGGCCTCTTTCTGGCAAATCCAATGCAACGGCGTGCTGCACAAGTGGGAGCGGAGCTGCCCCTTCAATATCGCCGCACAGGCATTCGCCTTCCTTTCCCCCATCACCTGCAGCCTGGGGAGCACCGTAAGCACGATTTTAGTCAACACAACAGAAAACACTTGGATGCTGCTTCCAGCAGCAACATTTCATCTCTTCAGATGGTTGTTTAGCCCCCCGAAAAACTTTAACCAAGTCAGCCGTTCAGCTTGGAGTGTAGCACCCTGTTTTCCTCCTGTTTCTCCAGAGAAAGCAATTTTCCAGCTTTTGCCCCCCCCCAAAAAAAACAAACAAACAAACAAAAAAAAAAAAAACACTCGTTTCTCCTCCCCATACACCCTCTGCTTTGTCTAATAAAAATTTATCTCTCCCAAAAGCTCTATTTTTTTTTTTTTTTTATATCAAAGTCCATGTGGCTACAGCAGGACCCCAGTTGCAAAATATCCCGGATTGGGGCATCTCCTTTTTAACCAGTTGCAATTTCCCTGCCTGAAATTACAGGGAAAATACGTAGGAAAAATGCTTTGATCACTTCTTCCTCTCCTTGCCGAGCAGCTGGGGGCTGCAGGCCCGCATTGCCCAAATTTCATTTGCTCCCCACCAGCTCAGGAAGGATTCTGGGGGGAGTTTGCTGTCAAGGAAGTGGGGTGAGCAACCCAAATTTCTCCTGGGATGGGGTTTTTGCACGGGGCTCGGGAACAACTCACAAATCATCCTGCAAAGGGGATCCATCCATCCACGTCCACTCCTTGCCCTGAGTCGGCATGGTGCTGAGCCCCGTCCAGCTCCCCGTTGTTTCTTTTCTCATGGCCCCAGTGAAGTTCTAGGGGAGGAGGAGGCAGACCCCATCTCCCTGTTTTTCCCCCCCTTTCTCTCCCTTTTCCCCCCTTCTCCCCCGTTTTCTCCCTCTCCCCGTTTTCCCCTCCTCCCCATTTCCTCCTCCACCCTTTTTCACCCCCTCCTCCTTTTTTCCCCCACTCTCTCTTTTTTTTTTTTTCCCACCTTATCCCCCTTTCCCCCTTATCCTCTTTTTCTCCCCCTTCCCCCCTTCTCTCCCTTTTCTTCCCCCTCCCTCTTTTTCCCCCCTCTTCACCTCCTTTTCTCCCCCTTCTCCCCTTTTAACCCCCTTCCATCCCTCTTTTCTCCCCCTTCTATTATTATTGTATTATTTTATTATTATTATTTCCCCCCTCTTTATTATTATTTATTTTCCCCCGACATCCAATTGTCTCTGCAACTTGGGCAGGCAGCATCAGCTGGAAAAAAAATCCGATTGCAGTCGTGATGCTTTCTCTTTGGTCCTTTACCTTCTCCTCCACGCTCTTCAGCACCACCAGCTCTGCCCTCCTGTCCTTGCAGTCACGTCCTGCCTCTTCCCAGGACAGGGTTTTTGCAGAAACCCAGTAGCATTTGGTGGCGAAGGGCTGCCAGCCCACAGGGCAGAGCCAGCAGCCCTCAGCACCTGGGGCAGGGGTTGGGGACGTGAGCTGGGTAAGGGGTGAAGCTGGGAGACCCCTCCCCAGGACCCTCCCAAGCTTTTCTCAACCCCCTGTTTTGTTTTGTTTTGTTTTTTAGGAGAAAAATCTTTATGAGAACTGGGGGGAAAGCTGGGGTTGGAGGGATAGGAGCAGAGGTTGAAGGTACAAAGAGGGGTGCATGGAGAGGGCAAGGATAAAGGTGACAACACGGAGGGAAAGCAGCAGGATAGTGAGGTCTAGGGGGGGCTTTCCCTCGCTGTTGGGCCCCGTTTTCTGCGTGGAGGGGGCCCAAAGCAAGCCAACACCCCCGTAACAGCGTGGGCTACCTGGTGCCTGGTGGCTCTCGGCCTCGCACAGCCGCTCTCTGAGCCCCAGCTGGAAGTAGTTCAGGGAGCAGTTGGAGCTGGGGGTGTCCTTGCCCAGGCAGGATTCCCAGGAGCATGAGCCAGTGGGATTGAGGCTGTTTCCATCTGAAATTGGGGAGCGGGATGGGTTTGACCCCAGGATGCAAGCAGTGGGGTGAAACCCTCGTGCGGAGCCACCCTCGGCGTGGGATGGAGCAAGGTGCTGCCGGAGGGAGCAGGGATTTGTGGCAGCACAGGCATCAAACCCACAAAACAACAAACAAACAATAAAAACAGCCTGGTGGGTCCAGGGGATGTTCTCCAAATATAGGCGAAATACGGAGCTGCCATGGCTTTTTGGGGGGGGATGTGATTTGTTTTCCCCCCACACACCCTGACACCCCGCCACTCACCGTGTCGCTGCAGCAGCCACACCACGATGCCCGCCAGGACGGCGGCCCCAACCCATCCGGTTCCCAGTATCACCCAGTACCACTGACGACCTGCAACGGGACCTGTATTGGGAGAGTAACCCACATCGTCGCCATCCCTTCCCTGTTTTAACCCCCTTCAGTTTGGTGTCCACGTCATGGGGACAGTCAAGTCTGTCCCCCCTCCCCCCCTCACCCTGCATCCTGCAAGGTGGCTTGGAGGGGAGCTGAGAAGCAAAAAAAACACCCACAAGCTGCCTCCCTCACTTGCCCGAGGTGATAAACAGCAGCTCAGCTCCTCTACATCCCGTGCTGCACCTGGGAGGGGGCTTGGGGGGGGTCCTGGCTCAAGGGAAGGGCACAAAATGAAGCCTTTGGGTGCTCAAAGCCACAATTGCTGCTCGGTTGCAGCCCGCTTGCAGAAGACCTCGTGCGAGGTGAGAAAGGGGAGCGTGCAAAAGCTCTGCAGGTAGCGGTGTCCTCGGGGAAATTCTCCTTGCAGCACATTTCAGAGAGATTTGGGGAAAGAAATCTGCTCGTGCAGCTGCTCTGCCCTGTAGCAGAGGTGGACAGCAAACATCCTCGAGAAAAATGAGGATTTGGGCCGGAAAAAAAAAACCTCTTCTTCCTGTGTTTCCCCCGCCCCATTCTAGGGCCCAGCAGCTCCGGGGTGGCACCAGGGACAGCACCAGCACCGTTTGTAGGGTGTCCAGCCCACCTCCCCCAAAAGATATAGGCCCAAAGCCCAAAGGGACCCCAGCACCCATGGGTACGAAGCAAATCCACTCACCGGGAGGCTTTGGGAGCTGTGGGATGCCTCTGGGACCCGGTGGCAACTGCAGGTCGGTGTAAACCGTTGTCAGCGCCATCGCCAGCAGTCCCCAAGGAGCAGCAGAGCCAGGTGCAGGGGCAGAAAAAGGAAATTATTATTATTTTATATATATATTTTTTCCTGGAGGTAAAGCTGGGTGAAGCGGCGCTGGGTGTCTGAGCCTCGCCTGCTGCCCTCTGCTCCCCAACCTGCTGAGGCCGCCCACAAAAAGCGGTTTCCGAAAGCGAAGCAGCCTCTGAGAGGTGCAAAGGGAAGGACATTTTATTTAGTTAGCATAAAACTTGAAAAAAATATATATATAGCAAAAAGAAATATCAAAATCAAAAGCATTAAAAAAGCAATAGCAACCCCTTCTTCTCCAGGAGAGCGGGGTCAGGGCAGGGCTTTCATCTCATTTATTATCATGTTTGTATTGCAATTATCTTCTTGCACAGAGGTTTCTGCACCTTGGCACCAAGCTGGGGAGGGGAGCATAACGCCCTTTTCCATGCAATTATCCCCAAAATTCCACTTAATAATCAGTACCTCTCCCTTTCCCACCTTTGGAGGTGAGGGTAAAACCTTGGAGGGGGGAAGAAGAAGCAGAAGCCACCAGCGCTCAGCCCCTTTGCCTCCAGCACCTCTGCAAGCCAGAGACAGGTGTAAGGGATGGGGATTTTAGCAAAAATAAATAAAATGAAATAGATTTTAAGGTAGAATCTGCACGGCTGCTCCCTCCCTAACATTTTTTGCAAAAGTGCTGCAAAACTGTTCCCTTGACAGCAGCATCGGGTGGTTTAGCACCTTTTCAGAACCTCATCCACGACAAGAGTTAACAGATTAACACCTCGTAATGTTTTGTGTCTTCGTTTAATTTTTAAGCCACCAAACCTCCCCATCCTCAGCCCTTCCTGCCTCTGGGCTTTTGAATTTTCTTGGTTTCTCTTGGATTCTGCACTTTCTCTTTTAAATAACCCCCAGGCGAATTTCTTTTCTTGCAAAAGAAATTTGCAGCAGCAAGAAGTCCACGCCAGGATGAAATTTCCTTCCTATTTTTATTTTTCATTTTAATTTATGGGCCCCTTCCAACTAAGGATATTCTATGATTCTGGTTTTTAAGTCCTAGCATCCTTGTTTCCTCTGATTTATTTTTGCTCCTTTTCACCCCATAGTTTAGCACCTTCATTCATTTTATTTTAATTTATATTCTCACAAATCGTGGGCAAGCATGAAGAGATGCTTCACCCCAAACATCACCCCCATCATCTCCCTTCCTTTAGATGGCTGAGGCTTTGGAGGTGCAAAATTTCCATTTTCCATAAATTTCTCCACCAAAAGTCTTTGGGAATATGGGCAGTGAAGAGCCACCTCATTAAGAAGGTTGGATGTAATGATTTCGTCAACGAACCTCGCTGGATTTATCAACTGAATTCAGGTTTGAGATATCTGAGCTCACATCGCAGCCTCTCCACCCCAACTATTGCTCCAGAGCAAAGAGTACAAGGGTTGCAGAGCAAAGTGGTGGAAACGTCTCCTCTGTTTGGGGTGGAGAGGACAAAAATTGGTGGAATTAATGACTGAGAGAAGCTTTTTGTGGAGAAGAGCTTGCACAAGCCTCTGTGGTTGGTGGTGGTGAACCAGCTGAAGAAATGCTCCAGGGGAAGAAATGGGTGAAAAACCTGCAACTTTTCCCACTTTTCCTGCAGCCCATCCCAAAATCCAAAACACCTTCACACACCAACCAATGCCAACTGGGTGACGGCTCCCATCATCGCGGCACGGATCCCCCAGACCCTTCTTGTCCCCTCTTAGGCTGGGGAAAACAACTGAAGCCCTGAGGTTTCCTCTTGCAGCACCAGTGCCCTGTTCTCCCTCCTGCTCTGTGAAGTACTGGAGGATGTGGCTTTGCTCTGCAGGTTGTTTTTTTGGTCAAATAAAGCAGACAAGAAATCATCATTCTCTACCAGACAGCCCCAAATGGGGATCCCAGGGCACAGCAGAAAGGATGCGTCCATCCCATTGTCCTTTGCCTACGTTTTGTGGCTGTACAAATTCATGTTGGGGATTTTTAGGTGTCCTTTCAACACCCAAAATTTTGGTTCAAATGATTTTGCATCCACTGTGTTTGATTTTTAGTTTTTTTTTTTTTTTTTTTTTTTTTTTTGTAAATAGTTTCCTCTTCCAAACTCCATCCTTCACCCAAAACCCAGAGCTTGGTCCATCCCAGTAGCCCGTCCCCTCTTTCCTGCTTCACCCCCTCTCTTTTGGGGCTGGAGCTGCCCAAAACTAACCTATAAACCCCCTTTTTATTCGACCACCTCAAACACAACCTTTCCCAACCCAAAACACATTATTATCACCTTATTTTCTCCGGTAGAGGGAGCAACACACAATGACTACTCCTGCTCTGGATCACAGAGGCTTCGCCCCAGCTGAGCCAAAGCTCCCTCCAGGCATGGGGCCCAATTCCGGAAAACTTCAAAAATCAGCGGATTAAAATTGAGCTTCGGGTTTGCGAAGGGCAGGGAGTAGGGGAATTGAGCCGGGCAAAATTCATTTACACTTGCAGGGAGCAAACCCGCTATAAAGCTGCCACTCAGCACGTTCAAAAACCCTTTTTTTCTCCATAAAAGGGATGTTTTCACCAGTCTGTGGCCAACCTAAATGTGCTCTTTCAAACCCAAGTGTGAAGAGACGCTGCTCTAGCTTTAAAGATAAAATTGAAAAAAAAAATAAAAATTGAAAGATGGCTTTCTTGCAAAATTTGTCATTTTTGAAGGAAATGGGGGTTGGACCTGATGATTTCTCGAGGTCCCTTCCAACCCCTACAATTTTATCATTCTGTGAAAACATAAAGCAAATTTCTAGGGACTCCTTCTGCCTTGGCGGCTGAGGAATTTGGTGCTCTGATTTCTGCTGGTTTAAAAGCAGAAAATACGGCCTGAATATATGGCATTTGATGGAGAGCTTCCAATGCCTTCTCATCGTGTGCTGCATGCTCTGCAGAGCTCCTGTGTCTCCAAGAGCTGCCCACAGCTTCAGCTGGGAGAAAATCTGTGTTTTAGCAAACGGGCAGTTTTCTAATGGAAATGTGCGCTTCTCTTTTTAGTTTTATTTTTTGGCCACTCCTTCTCAATATCTTCATTAGCAAGGGGGAGTGGTTAGAGCAAGGGGCAGTATTTAAAGGGGGAAAAAAAAAAAAAAAGTTTCTCAGCACACCGATCGCTGATCCACAGCTTTGGTAACACCCTTACTCACACAGCACTGGAGGAAGCAGGGAGAAGAGAGATTAGGAATAATGAACAACGCAGCATGAAATAATTTTCCGGGCCAAAACAACCGGGAATTGTTCCAGTGAGGAAGCTACACCCTGCTGTCATAAGCAGAACTTCTGGATGCTCTGAACTATCACGGCTGAGACTGGGAGGAGGCTCGGCGACAGCAGCACAGCCGCCTTTAACCACACAGGTGCTGGGATATGCCTGGGGAAAAAAATAATAATACATTTTGGGGGACTTCAGGGAGCAATTTGCAATGCCAAAGGGTGTCCAGGATGAGGAAAGCAGCCACGGGTGCACAAATGCACACAGCCGCTTGCTCCGCCTCCTTCCTGCTGAATTCCCACAAAATGCCTGGGTCATCTTGCTCAGTGCTGTGGAAATCACCGTCATTTATCTTGTTGCTGCCCAGATGGTTTCATTCTCCCTCCCCCAGCACGTTTTTCCCCATCGGATCCATCCCTCGTGCTCCTGGCAGGGTCCTTCAGGCTCCCCAAATGTGCAGAGACTCGGCTGCATCCTATGGGGCTCGATGTCCTTTGGGACGTGGAGTCCTGCTACTGAAACCTTGCCATGTAAACCCACAACAGATAGAGACACGCTCCCCTTTCTGAGCCCCCAGCCGTGTGTTTGCCCATCCTGAGGGGGAAAAATCATCTTGATCTCCTGGGAGTCGTCCTCTCCCCATCTCCCCTTTGCCCTCTGTACCCACAAGAAAACAAACAAGCAAACAAAAAGATAATCCTATTTTGAGGGGACAAAAGGTTATTTTGAGCAGCCAACCAGACCTCAAACATCCTCAAAAACTTCAGTTTTGCCCCAGGAAGAGGTGAGTCAAAGCCACATTACCATGACACCCACTTTGCATGCAAGTCTTTGCAAGCCAGCTCAGACAATAAAATGTTGTTTTGGTGCTTTCAGCGTTACAGCACTACATGCAGCATTACTCCCCCCGGGGGCCTTAAACTCCTTCCACTGGCTTTCTTCAATAAAAGTAACAGAGGATTGCTTTCCTTCGCCTTTTGCTAACAGGCAAACATTTATAACCTGTGTTCAAGTGGCAGCCAGCGAGGTTTGAGTCACTTTACATATATTGGTCAAGAGAGGCGTTCCTCCTGCCACTGCTCTTCTGCAGGATCACAGGCTGAGCAATACCCCTCCCCTCGCTTTAAGTTTAACTCCCTGCCTCTGCAGCACCTCCTCCTCTCCTTCACTGAATTGCAGCACAAGCAAGACTTAAGACACCACGAGTAGACACACTGCTCTTAGGGTAAGTCCACGTGTGAGTAGCAAAATTCGGGGCCGGCTGAGCAAGCAACGCTCGGCTAGGGGCTGAAATGGGGAGGGAAGGAGCAGCCAGTCAGGATGGGTTTCCATCTTCTTTCCTTCTTTTTTTTCTTAAGATTTTTTTTTTTTGTTCCCTTGCCCTCTCCCACTTTTCTACCCTCTGTCTCTTTCTCGCATTTCTTTACGTGTTTGTGCTGTTTTTTTTTTTTCTTTTTCTTTTTTTTTTCTTTTCTTCTTTTTTTCTCATTGTCCTCATTCTCAAATTGGAAAGCAATTTACCTCCAAAATTTGCTGTTGTGACAAAATTGAAAGCAGCAAGACCTGAAGTCACATCCTTTGCTGCCTTCTCACCTTGCCTTCTCCTCACCTTCTCCCCCCTCTGGTGTCTATGGGTTTAATAACCACAAAGGGCTCGTTTTTTCAGTCCTAGATTAACTGGTCCAGGGCAAGAAACCTGTGGCCATCTACCAATGGCCTTGCTGTCACATCTGCTCATGTAGAAATGGTTTTCGTGTCCCTTCCCCTAGGTGGTTGGCTGGGACCTATCCTGGCACCTTCCCAATGAGATCTTGGGTGTCTGTGACACAGAAAGGAGGTGGGATGGGGATCCTACTCCAGCAGCCTTTTTCCCCTATATTTTTTGGGAGCTCCAAAACCTGGCTGGGCTCAGCCAGCTCGAAGCAGGTGATGGATTCAGCCCTGGCCCTAAAACCAGTGCATTCCCCTTCCCGAGAAACAAACATGGTTGTGCTCACACTGCCCCAGTGGAGACCTTTCCGACGGGAAAAAATGCAGTGGGAAGATGGGGAAAGCACCAAAATGTACCCCAAAGTGCCCCTTGATGCTGGAAATTCTGGGGAAGGCTGAGCCATATCCTCTACGCAACTACCACAATGAGCTGTATCCTTTTTGAAACGATCTGAAAGGAACTTGTGGTGACCTGGGGGTCGGCCTGTTATTGCAGATAATTAACGATAGGACTAGAGGAAATGGCCCCAAGTAGTGCCAGGGGAGGTTAAGGTTGGAAATTTGGAGAAATTTTTTCCTCAGAATTAGTGATTAGGACTGGGAACAAGTTGCTCAGGGAGGTGTCTCAGTCAGCAAGAGATGGTAGAGTTCAGGAGACCTCAATGGTTAACCAGGCAACTGCTTGGCAAATTGAGTGGGAGAGGAGTGTCTAAAGGTCATGGGGCTGGCCATGTGGGAGGAATATAAGGCTGTTAGCTGATGTAGAGAGGCAACTAGGAAAGCAAAGGCCTCCCTAAAATTCAACCTTACTCAAGGGGTAAATGACAACAAAAGGGCTTCTTTAAATACATCACAGATACAACTAACATTAGGGGCATCGTAGGCACACTTTGCTTCACCAAGGGAGTTGTGCTTGACCAAGCTGACAGCCTTTCATGAGGACATAACTGGGTGGATAGAAGGTGGTAAAGCAGCGGATGTGGCTATCTTGATTTCAGTAAAGGCTTTGACACCATCTCCCACGGCATCCCCACAGCTAAACAGAGGAAGTGTGGTCTGGACGATGGGGTAGTGAGGTGGGCTGTGAAGAGGCTGAAGGGAAGAAGCCAGAGGGTTGTGGTCAGTGGGACGGAGTCAAGTTGGAGGCCTGTATCTCGTGGAGTCCCTCAGGGGTCGGTACTGGGAGACCAGTTGGGGAATTGGGCAGGGAGACCTTATGGCTCCCTACAGCTACCTGAAAGGAAGGTGTGGGAGCAGGGGGTCAGCCCCTTCTCACAGATAAGTAGTGATAGGACCTGAAGGAACAGCCCCAAGTAGTGCCAGGGGAGGTTGAGGTTGAAAATTAGGAGACACTTCTCAGAAAGTGTGGTTAGGCACTGGGACGGGTTGCCCAGGGAGGTGGTGGAGTCACCGTCCCTGGGGGTGTTCAGGGAAAGGTTGGACGTGGTGCTTGGGGACATGGTTTAGGGGGTGACATTGGTGGGAGGGGGATGGGTGGGCCTTCATTTTGGGGGTCTTTTCCCGCCTTGATGATTGATTCTTTGAATATCTGAAGTAAAACTAGACAAGGGCACACAAATGCACTTAGTCACTTCCTCCACACCCCCTCTGCCGTTTCGTTTCCCCGAAATGTTGTGGTTTTCTTGCTCAGTGATCACGCCCACTCTTTAACTCTTTGCTGCCCGAATAGTTTCATCTTCCCTCCCTCAGCACACCTGTCCATATCGGATCTGTTATAAAGAAACAAAGAAATGAAAGAAATAAAGAAACGTCCTTAGGAACAAAGACTGTCCTGGTAACCTTACAGCTTATTCTCCTTCTTAAAAATCGGACAGTTTATGAGCCTGAAACATGGGACCAAATTGAGGTCAAGGTGTGGGACTCTGCAACTAAAAATGACAAGGTTGCGGTGAGATTGCTGGGCACCTGGCGAGCAATTTCCGAGGCCTTAAAGAGCCATGCGGGGCCACAGTCATAAAAGTATGGTTTGCCAGACAGCGAGTGTTATAAATGAAGATACAACTCGATTTGAATTTCGTAATGTTTATAAAAGAATATTTATAAAAGGCAAGTAAACAGCGCTGGGTGTGCGGGGAGTCTACGCTCCACCAACACGCACACACGAACATCAAATGTTCCAAATATACAGAACATTTCTTTTACATACTAAACCCGAGTACACCTATACATACGTGCAATCAGAAAAGGTAACAAACAATCCTTTAAGTTCCATGACTTAACAGTCTCCATTTTCCATTCTTTTTCTTGATTACAAACAAGTCTCCATCTTCCATTCCTTTTGAACAATATGTCTCGCTTTAAGTTGTCAAGCAACTCGGTCTTTGGGCCTTATGTATCCCGTTCTTCCCGGATCGAAGAAAAGCATATCCATCTCCCATCTCCTTTTGAAGGTCAATAGTGCCTGGATCAAAAGGCACGTTCAGGTCAACAGGGAGCAGAACAGCAAAAGCCTTTGATGGCAGTAGCAGCAGAGGGGCCCATGGCGTAGCAGTTGGATCAGTAAACGAGCCCAAAGCTCCCTCACTGTCTGGCAAACCACACATTTTTGACTGTGGCCCCACACGGCTCTTTAAAGCCTCAGAGACTGCTCGCCAGGTGCCGAGCAATCCCACTGCAACCTTGTCGTTTCTAGTTGCAGAGTCCCACCCCTTAACCTCAATTTGGTCCCATGTTTCAGGCTCATAAACTGTCCGATTGTTAAGAAGGAGAATAAGCTGTAAGGTTACCAGGACTTTGTTCCTAAGGGTGTATGATTGCCCATAATGCGCAGCTGCTTATCAGCGAGGGGCAGTTGTGTGCACAGGTCCGCTTCTCTCAGCTCGAGCTTCTTTCCAGCTCCTGTGCACCTATTTCTAGCGACTTTCAGTACAAGCTTCTCTGAGCAGTTTGCTGAGTTTGGCCGAACCTATCTTCATGAGGCAATCAATGTGCCTGCTCCCGTCCTGGTCTCCATTCTACTAGCCTGCTCCTTTTCACTCCTTCTTTCTGCTTTTTTATTGATGACATAACTTCATCACATAGTGTTGCTTTCCTTTTTTACCTTGGAAGGCTGGCTCCCCTCTTATACCTTTGTCTCCACAGCAGTACTTTTCAAAAACAACTTTTCATTGGTCAAACAACTTTGCATATAACAACAGCAAACACCCAGCAACTTCCATGCCTTAATGGCTGGAGAACAAGAAACTGGAGACTGCATGGAGTCTCCTGAATCACCCTTCTTTGTTCCCTCTAAACTCTTTTATATTCCTGATGACCTCATCCTTAAGAGTCTGATGTTATCATCAACCACGGGGCTTTTTGACCGCCATGGCCAAATTCCACATCTCCCCCTTCTTTATTAATATCAACCAACTTCTTGACACGAATTATTATGCTTGATATCCTTTGGGACATGGAGTCCTGCTACCGAAACCCTGCCACATAAACCCACAACAGATGGAGACAGGCTCCCCTTTCTGAGCCCCCAGCTGTGAGTTTGCCCATCCTGAGGGGGAAAAATCATCTTGATCTCCTGGGAGTCGTCCTCGCCCCATCTCCCCTTTGCCCTCTGCACCCACAAGGAAACAAACAAACAAACAAAAAGATAATCTTATTTTGAGGGGACAAAAGATTATTTTGAGCAGCCCACCAGACCTCAAACAACTTCAGTTTTGCCACAGGAAGAGGTGAGTCAAAGCCACATTACTGTGGCCCCCCACTTTGCATGCAAACCTTTGCAAAGTAGCTCAGAGGGAAACACCTTGTGTTGTATTAGGACATGCAGAATTACTCCCCCTGGGGTCTTAAGTTCTCCCCACTTTGTTTCAAGAAAAATAACAGAAGATTGCTTTCCTTCCTCTTTCATAAACAGGAAAAAATTTGTAACAGAATTTCAAGGAACAGCCAGTGGTGTTTGGAAATCTTTAGCCCTCTTGGTCAAGAGGGTTATATATCTTGGTGAGAAGGCGTTCCTACCACATCAGCAGTAGGCAGGCTGAGTGCTACCCCTCCCTCGCTGTTACAGGACCGCGCAACAAACAGAATGACTCACACAGGAAACCAGGACTAGGCAGAGTACTGCTGGGGTAAGTCCACGTCTGAGAAACTAAATTTGGGGCTAGCAGAGCAAGAAACGCTCAACTCAGGGCTGAAATGGGGAGGGAATGAGCAGCCAGCCAGGGCGGGTCTCTATCTTCTTTATTTTTTTACAGATTTTTTTATTCCTTTCTCCTCTCCCGTTTTTCCACCCTCTTTGTCTCTTTCTCGCCTTTCTTTTTGCATTTGTGCTGTTTTTTTTCTCATTCTCCTCATGTTCTGTCCCTTTTTTAAATCCAAAATTGTGCACCCAGTGAGCTTGCCTGCCACTCATATTTTCTGGGAAAAGACAAAAAAAAAACACATTCCCAAATTTGTCCTTTTCAGCTGGCTTTAGTGAAGCTTCTGCTGCCTCAAGGGCTGTGTGAATCTTCTTGCAGATATTTAGAACTCCTAGGGGATTTTTTTTGTTTTGTTTTGTTTTCTGGTTTTAAACATTTCCATCTGTTTTTGCTGGATATTTTTGCCTGTTTGTTACTTTGGGAGAGCTTTTCCAGTTTCTCTTCTAGCTAAAGCATCTGGGTGCTTTCTTTGTGCTTTTCCTGGAAGGGAATTAAAAGAAAAATAAAGATGAAATGAAGCAAAAAATAATACTGATCAGTAGAATTAATAATCTGGAGGGAGCTGCAGTAAAAAAGCAGACTGGGGGGGGAAAGAAATAAAACCTGGTTACAAGCTCAGGCTCTTTTGAGTCTGCAGGGTGCAAAATCCACCAACGTGTGTGCTTTTTTCTAGGGAATTTTGCTTAATTTTACAATTGTTACAAAATGGAAGCTTAACCAAAAGGAGAAGAGAAGCTCTTCTCTTGAAATGAAGAAACGAAAGCATGTAACTATCAGTTTCCTTACTGGTATCAGAAACATTTGGTTTTCAGAGAAGTCTTAGTTGGGTTAGGGTAGTTTTAGCTCATGCAAGCCAAATTTGAAGCTGAGCCAGGCTTTGTACTACAGAGTTTGGGGTACCTGCATCCCACACTTGTTACAAATTTTTATTATCCCCTGCCAAATTCAATCCTAAAACTTCTTTCAAAATACTATTTCCCAGCACGACCCCTAGCACTGAATATTCCTCCTACAATTTTTCCTTGTGTGCTGCTGTATTCACTCAAAACCAAAACCTTTCTCCTCCTTAGGAGCTTATTCCTAAAAGTTTGCAATGTGGATGAAGGCTGTTTTGGAAATAGTTTTTTCTTGTTAATTATTTCCCAACAACAGTGACAAGATCTGTGGTGCAAGAGCTGCTCTGTTTGAACAGCAGCCAGCACAGCCTGTTATCGTTGCAGGGAAAACTGAGATACGGAATGGCTGCAAGCCAAGAATGTCAGCACAAACAGATGGTGACTTATTACCTCCTCTGCTTTTTTTCAAATTCAGCTTCCTGCTTGCTTGCTGAGCTGAAGCCAGCTGGGGGAGGGTGTTCTGTGACAAACAGCTCAACTCCCTTTGAGCTTTTAACCCTGATAGGCAGTGCACTTCCTTTAATTTTTTTTAGCATTTAAAGTCAGTTTAAACTTCTGTCTTTCTCTTTTCTCCTTCTCTTTCTTTTTCTCCTTTTCTTTCTCTCTTTTTTTTTTTTTCCTTCTCTTTCTTTCTTCATCTTTTCTTTCTTCCTTTCTCCCATCCTTTCACCCTTCCTCCATTCCCCTCCAGCAGACCACAAGCCCTCTCCCCAACCGTGGTCTCCCCATGTCCCCTCCAGATCCCCACAAGTCCTCAGACCCGGGGGGCTTTGCTGGCCCCCCAACACTCAACCCTCTCCTTGCTATCACAGTGTGCTCAGCCAGCTGCTGAGACAGCCCTGGATGTGTGGATGTGATCAGTGAGACCCGACATTTCCTTGCCAGCCATGGGGAAAGGAGCCCAAGAAAAAACTCACCCCGACCAAGAAGAAGTGCTGAACCCTCCAAGAGATGAAGAAAATCAATCTAAATGGGGTAATGCTGGGGGAAAGCGAGATCTGGGTCCAGTGGGGCACTGGTGGGATGGGCACCAGCCAGGGTGTTTTGGTGGGGGGAGGACAGACTCTGAATTTTACCTCTGAATCACCTGGAGGACCTCAAAGAAGGGAGCTCCTATCCCAAGGGGGAGGGTTATAGGATCAACCGTGGATCCAGCAGAAAAAGGGCAAATGGGGGGTGGAAAGACCCAGCCCACATCTCCTGCTCTCTTCTCCACCAGGCTCCAGCCCCCATGGGATGGAAAAGAAATGTCGTCGTGTACACAAGCTCCTGACTCCGCTGTGTGTGGTGCTGAGTGTCCTTGTCCTCATTCTGCTGGTGACCTTGATTGGTGAGTCCCACTGGAGCATCCCCACAGCAGGGAGATGGGCCAGGAACTTGTTTCAGGGATGGAGTGGGGAATTCCAGGGTTTTCCCAGCAGGATAAGAAGCCCCCCAAGCATAGCACTGAGCCTGCTTCATGGGCACCCCCTTTTGGCCCCTCAACCAGGCTCTACTCAGCCTTTCCAAGCAGGTGCCCCATTTTGGTGCATCCCAACCCCCCTACATTTGCTGGAGGGGAATACATATAATTAAAAAAATGCTATTTTTCTGCCTTTTTTTTTTTTTTTTTTTTTTTTTTGTGGCTGTCCGTGCATCTCACCTGCTCGGTTTTCTTCTTTTACAGTTGTGCGTCTGCAGTCTCACTCATCACATCCCCAATTCTCCGACGTGTGCCCAGCCATGTGGATTGGCTTCCACAGCAAGTGCTACTATTTCTCAAAGAATGAAAGCAACTGGAAAACCAGCTTGGAGAAGTGCAAGGCCATGGAAGCCTCCCTGACCTCCATAGACAGCCAGGAGGAACTGGTGAGAACTGGGCACGAGTCCCAATGCCTGCTCTGGTGTGGAAAATGTGTGGGACCAGACCAAAAACCCATTTTCCCCCAAATATCACCCACTGCCAAAGCCAGAAGAAGATGCTCTGGGGAAAGCAACAGCCCAGGCTGGGGAGTGAGCAATATCACATTATTTTCTCCAAAACTCCCTCCCTGCGTCCAGATGGGTGCTGTCCCGATCTTTGCCCTCAAGGGGCTTCCTTTTTCTGTGAAATTGTAGAATATTCACATCTCTCAAATCAAATCACCTTCCTATTGCAGGGTTCCTATTGCTGGCTGAGTTGTATTTTAGATAGACAGGATCACCTAAACCCTTTTCTTTCTTTCTTTTTTTTTTCCTTTTTTCTCTAAAGGCTTTCATCAAGCGCTACAAGGGCCCAGCAAACCACTGGTTCGGGCTGCACGAGGAAGACAATGGCCAGCTGAGGTGGACCAATGGGACAGCCTTCAACAACTGGTCAGTCCCTCCGCCTGTCAGGGTTGGGTGCTTCGGGTTGGCAATTAGGGCAGGAGTTCTTATAGGGTCTGGGATGGCCTCTTTTGGGACGGGGACCTTCTCCTGCCACCGCACCGCTGGTTTTCCATGGGAGGCTTGGTGCGGACCAAGGATGCTGTGCTCTGAACCCCTATTAAACCTTGAACACTGCCCCTTCCGACCTTCCCAAGAGAGGAAACCCCAGGTTTTCTTCCCGTTTTTAGGGTAGTTTTCCTACTTTCTGTTCTGCTCACTCCTGAGTGTGTCTGCATTGCAGGTTTGAGGTGCGGGGAGGTGGCCCTTGTGCGTACGTAAACCACGAGAGGATCAGCTCAGCCTTCTGCAACACAGAGAAATACTGGATCTGCAGCAAGCCCAACAACTACGTCGAGTGGAGGCAAAAGATTTACCCCTAGTAAAAGATCTCATAAATATAATGCTTGTGCCATGACTAGCACAAAAGCTGGTAAAAACTTCCTTAAACCTGCTTTTTTGCAGCAACATTATTACAATTTATTTTCTGCTCAGATTCTTGCAGGCTCATTCAATCTTCTGTGCTGTCCAGCAACGAGAGGGATCTGGCAGTTTTAGCTGAGAGCAAGGTGAATGAATATGAGCCAGCAGTCTGCCCTGTCAGCCAGGAGGGTTGCCCCAATATCTTCCATATTTGGTATCTGTGACAGCTTTTTAATCCCCCTGAATGGCTTTATAGCCCAATAGCTTGATGCATCCCATACCCCGGGGTGCATCAAGCACTATATCACTAATCAGTCGAGGGAGGTGATTGTCCCGCTATACTCTGCACTGGGCCGGCCTCCCCTTTGAGTACTGTGTGCAGTTTTGGGCACCACAGCACAAGAAGGACATTGAAGTGTTGGAGAGTGTCCAGAGAAGAGCCAGAGAGATGGTGAAGGGCCCAGAGGGGAAGACGTATGAGGAGCTGCTAAGGGGGCTTGACTTGTTCAGCCTCAAAAAGAGGAAGCTGATGGCAGACCTCATCATGGCCTACAGCTTCCTCCTGAGGTGGAGTGGAGGGACAGGCGCTGATCTCTTCTCTTTAGTGACCAGGGATAGGACCCGCGGAATGGTGTCAAGCTGAGGCAGGGGAAGTTCAGGCTGGCCATCAGGAAGAGGTTCTTCATCAAGAGGGTGGTTGCACGCTGGAACAGGCTCCCCAGGGAAGCAGTCACTGCAGCAAGCCTATTTGAGTTTAAGACGCATTTTATCTGTGCTCTTAGTCACATGGCATGAACTTTCATAATCCTGTATGTTTGTAACAACAGATTTGAAACCTACGAATCTGACGTGCTATGGAATTATGCTATTTTTTTCCTATACATTTTCTGTTGGAAGGAGGACAAAGCAAGAATGCGACAAATGCAGTCTGTGTGTACATATAAGTATGATTTTTTTTAATTAAAAAAAAAAATAAACCACATGCTAATTTCACCAGTCCATACACTGATAGTCTCAGCTGTGATTGGTTGGCTTCAAACCCCGAAATTACTCGCAGAGCTGTAACAAGGAGGGTTGGCTTCACCCCAAATATTAGCAGCAAGCATCCTGCAGGCTGGGCTTTTCGGGGTAGGCACCACACAGGTCTCTGTCTCCTGCAGTCTTTGAAAGGAGATGGAAGGGTTTTATCTGGCAAACCCACTTGTGGTCGCTCCCACAGCCATGGACCTCCAGCTTCTTGTCTTTCAATGTTGCGCAGCCGTTCTCTACACTCTGAAGGGAATTGAACCTGCAAACCAAAACCGTCAGCACTCAAAAGCAGCTCCTTTTGCTCTTGGGAGAGGGGGCAACGGGACCTTCTCTCCCAGCCTGTCTCACTGGGCTCCAGGAGGCTTCCTTCTGCGGGCTTGCCCAGATGCGCGTGCAGATTGCTGTGCTTGCACTACCATCTGGCTCCTTCCTCCACTGGAGCATGCCCAGGGCATTAAAACCACGTTGGCTGCGTAGGCATGACTAGATGTTGGGTTATAGCGCTTCGTACAGCCAACTAATGGGCTATAAAGCCATTCGGGGGGATTAAAAAGCTGTCGCAGATACCAAATATTGAAGATATTGGGGCAGAAGTGGAGCAAAGCTGCTCCGCACACCGCGGGTTGCAGCTGTACTCACATGGTGGCATCGAAGGAGGAGTTGTCCACCCATTTCCATGTGTAGTTGGATGACTTTAATCCGATCCACACCGTCAGCTTCTCCTTGCTGTCCTGCTGGATCCCCTCATTTAAGTGCTCCTGGGAAATGGGAGAGGAGCGGTGGCTTCTGAAGGCCTTCAGCAAGAGGCTCGTTAGGGTGCAAAGCTGGCTTTTTGAACCCATTTGGTTCATTCTCAAAGAGATGGGCCCTAAACACCACCTGTGCCTTCGGTGCTGCCTCGCTCAGTGGGTGGAAATTGCATAAATTCAGAGCCCGAGACACCAGAGGCTCCCCCTGAGCTCCATGTCCCTCCTTCTTCCCATGCCAAAGGTGGGAAGAGGCCTCCAAAGCCCTTTTAGTGGTGATTCAGCCCTGTTACCTCCTTAGTACGAAGTGGCTTGGAGCTACCAAGCCTCCTGCCGCCAACCAGCAGCTCCAGGGCAGTTTTTGCCCCTCTACCCACCAAAACCCAGGACTTTTGGGTCCTTTTCAAGCCTTCTCCACTCTGCACTTACCATATCGGTGGTGTTTCGGAGCACGGCCAGATGGGACCCCCGACTTTCGCAGTCTTTTTCACCATCCATCCAAGTCCCAGTCGATTTGGAAACCTGGTAGCACTGGTCCCCAAAAAGCTGCCAAGACGGGGGGCACAGCTTGCAGCCCCCGTGGCCTGGAGAGGACACGGAGCCATGAGACACCCCAAAATGTGCTCGGGGTCTTGCTCAAACCAGCCAAGAGGCACCGGGGAGGGAGCTCTCTCCCCTCCCAAATTTTTCCTGCCCGCTTTTCCCACCCATCCACCGCAAGGAGCACACAGTGGGGTGAACACAGGGAAGGTGGAGAGGTGCCTCCTCCTCCCAGAGGCCCACAGAGGATGGAGATGATCAGCAAAACGAGCTCTTCCTCACCATGCTCATTGACAAGGAGCCAGGTTTGCAGCCCCCCAGGGACACCCACTGCACCCCAGGGACCCCCCTGGGGAAGGGGTTACCTGCGGAGCCGTGCCAGAGGCAGATGTAGCGCAGCAGGGAGGGAATCACGCACTCCTCCGTCCTGCTCCTTCCTCCAGCCTCGCTCTTGTTTTGCAGAGCGTTGGGAGGAGTCGGCGTCTTCTGAAAAACTTGGAGGCAAAATTTTGGGGTGAGACTGAGGCTGTTTGAGGGCAACGTCGTGAAAACTGAGCAGGGCTGAGTTGGGTTCTCCAGGCTATTTTGCAAGCTCCCTTTCTGGTCATGACTATACCCAACTTTTGCAGAAGCATAAAAATGTTTCTTGTGTTCTCCACTCTTGCCTTAAAAGCAATTTTTTTGTTGTTTTTGTGTTTCATTGTTTGTTTCAGAGGGGATTTACTCTTGTTGGATGCATCTTGTGGGGCAAAATTGTCCCCATCCAAATGGAGATGGTCACTAGGATAAAACCCTGAACACCCCTTGGTGAAAAAGAAATAAAATTAAAAAATCCCTCGTGGTCGCTTGGGTTTTGGACGTGTTTATGAGTGCTTTTTACTCACCCAGCACACTGATCACCACCAGCAGCACCAGCAGCACCAGCAGCACCAAGTAGCTCAGCACACTCGGTTTCAGAAGGACTCCGTGCCACCGTGGGCATGTGGTAGGAGCTGAAAGAGTCCGTGGTTTTATTCAGAAAGCACTTTCTTGTAAATTAATATTTATTTACAATGAAAAGAAATAGATTGATATAAAATAATATCAAATAAATAAATAAATAAAATTTAATAAATACAATATAAAAATAATATATTTTTAGAGCTCCTCTCTTTGAGCAGATCTTGACAGATGCTTTGCTACCTGCACATAAACAAAACAAAAAAAAAAAAAAAAAAACAAAACAAACAAAAAAAAAAAAAAAACAAGTGAAAACCCAATGATCACAACCTTTCTGCTTCTCCCACCCCAGGACCCTCCTTACAAGGGTCTTGCTGCTTGCCGTGGGGCAGCTTTGGCTACAGCAAAGCCATCAGGGACTTGGAGGGGATGGGGAGAAGCTGAGCTGTAGCTTCCCAGTTACACCAAATTTATGGCTCTAGAAAATCGGTGTGTACTGCCGAGCACTTTGCCGTGCAAGGGAGTACTGTACAGCAGAAGTCCTAAAAATGCTTCCTTTCTCTCTCTTTTCTCACACTTCACCCATCTCCAGCCCTCATGGAACAACGGAACCACCTCTCTGGTATTTCCTCTGCTTTCTCATGTTCCCAGTTCTGGTGCAGAACCATTTTTATTCCACGATACTGAACTTATCACAGGCAAGCGTCCCCCCCAAGCCCCCTCTCAGTTTCCCCAGCTTGAGCGACTCTCTGGGACCCCAAGAGCTGCTTCTTGCACCCCGCTTCTTCCCCCCGCCAAGCAATCGCCACCCGGGGTATCCTCTCGCCACCACAAACCCGTGGTGGGGACGGAGGACCGGACCCCGCTACCTGTGTCCCGGGGGGGTCCCGGCCTCTCCGCAGCACCCCGCTTGCATCGCCTGTCCAAGGCCATGTAGCCATCCTCACCCTCCATGGCAGGAGGACACGCGGCAGGTGGAGGGGACACGATGGAGTCCGGAGGACAGGAAACCAAAATGCTCAGAGCTGCAACGCTGAAGTGCAAACCAGCGGCGGGGCCGGAGCTTCCTGCCACAGCTCACGGCCGTGCAATGCCCCTGTTATATATGGAGTGGTAATTCGTGTTGAGACAATGGTTGATATTAATAAAGAAGGGGGAGATTTGGGAGTGTGGCCATGGGGGTTGGAAAGCCCCGTGGTTGAGATAACATTAGACTCTTAAGGATGGGGCCATCAGGAATATAAAAGAGTTTAGAGGGAACAAAGAAGGGTGATTCAGGAGACTCCATGCAGTCTCAGGTTTCTTGTTCTCCAGCTGGTCTCTTGTTCTCCAGCCATTAAGGCATGGAAGTTGCTGGGTGTTTGCTGTTGTTATATGCAAAGGTGTTTGACCAATGAAAAGGTGTTTTGAAAAGAACTGCTGTGGAGACAAGGGTATAAGAGGGGAGGACAGCAAGGTGAATGAATATGAGCCAGCAGTCTGCCCTGGCAGCCAGGAGAGCCCTGGGGTGCATCAAGCACTATATCACTAATCAGTCGAGGGAGGTGACTGTCCTGCTCTGCTCTGCGCTGGGCCGGCCTCCCCTTCGAGTACTGTGTGCAGTTTTGGGCACCACAGCACAAGAAGGACATTAAAGTGTTGGAGAGTGTCCAGAGAAGAGCCACAGAGATGGTGAAGGGCCCAGAGGGGAAGACGTATGAGGAGCTGCTAAGGGGGCTTGACTTGTTCAGCCTCAAAAAGAGGAGGCTGATGGCAGACCTCATCATGGCCTACAGCTTCCTCCTGAGGTGGAGTGGAGGGACAGGCGCTGATCTCTTCTCTTTAGTGACCAGGGATAGGACCCACGGAATGGTGTCAAGCTGAGGCAGGGGAAGTTCAGGCTGGCCATCAGGAAGAGGTTCTTCATCAAGAGGGTGGTTGCACGCTGGAACAGGCTCCACAGGGAAGCAGTCACTGCAGCAAGCCTATTTGGGTTTAAGAAGCATTTTATCTGTGCTCTTAGTCACATGGCATGAATTTTTGTAAACCTGTATGTTTGTAATACTAGATCTGTAACCTACAAATCTGATGTGCTATGGAATTATGCTATTTTATTCCTATACCTTTTCTGTTGGAAGGAGGACAAAGCAAGAATGCAACAAATGCAGTCTGTCTGTACATATATTTTTTTTAATAAAAAAAAAATAAACCACATGCTAATTTCACCAGTCCATACACTGATAGTCTCAGCTGGGCTTAGTCGGGTTCAAACCCTGAAATTACTCGCAGAGCTGTAACAAGGAGGGTTGGCTTCACCCCAAATATTAGCAGCAAGCATCCTGCAGGCTGGTCTTTTCGGGGTGGGCACCACACAGGTCTCTGTCTCCTGCAGTCTTTGAAAGGAGATGGAAGGGTTTTATCTGGCAAACCCACTTCTCGTCGCTCCCACAGCTGTTGACCTCCAGCTTCTTGTCTTTCAATGTTGCGCAGTCGTTCTCTACACTCTGAAGGGAATTGAACCTGCAAACCAAAACCGTCAGCACTCAAAAGCAGCTCCTTTTGCTCTTGGGTGAGGGGGCAACGGGACCTTCTCCCCCAGCCTGTCTCACTGGGCTCCAGGAGGCTTCCTTCTGCGGGCTTGCCCAGATGCACGTGCAGATTGCTGTGCTTGCGCTACCATCTGGCTCCTTCCTCCACTGGAGCATGCCCAGGGCATTAAAACCACGTTGGCTGCGTAGGCGTGATTAGATGTTGGGTAATAGTGCTTCGTACAGCCAACTATTGGGCTATAAAGCCATTCGGGGGGATTAAAAAGCTGTCGCAGATACCAAATATTGAAGATACTGGGGCTGAAGTGGAGCAAAGCTGCTCCGCACACCGCGGGTTGCAGCTGTACTCACATGGTGGCATCGAAGGAGGAGTTGTCCACCCATTTCCATACGTAGTTGGATGCCTTTAATCCGATCCACACCGGTCGCTTGTCCTGGCGGATGATCTCACTTAAGTGCTCCTGGTGAATGGGAGAGGAGTGTTGGCTTCCGAAGGCCTTCAGCAAGAGGCTCGTTGGGGTGCAAAGCTGGCTTTATGAACCCATTTGCTTCATCCTCAAAGAGATGGGCCCTAAACACCACCTGTGCCTTGGGTGCTGCCTCACTCAGTGGGTGGAAATTGCTTAAATTCAGAGCCCGAGACACCAGAGGCTCCCCCTGAGCTCTGTGTCCCTCCTTCTTCCCATGCCAAAGGTGGGAAGAGGCCTCCAAAGCCCTTTTGGTGGTGATTCAGCCCTGTTACCTCCTTAGTACGAAGTTGCTTGGAGCTACCAAGCCTCCTGCCGCCAACCAGCAGCTCCGGGGCCGTTTTTGCCCCTCTACTCACCAAAACCCAGGACTTTTGGGTCCATTTCAAGCCTTCTCCACTCTGCACTTACCATATCGGTGGTGTTTCGGAGCACGGCCAGATGGGACCCCCGACTTTTGCAGTCTTTTTCACCATCCGTCCAATTCCCAGTCGATTTGGAAACCTGGTAGCACTGGTCCCCAAAAAGCTGCCAAGACGGGGGGCACAGCTTGCAGCCCCCATGGCCTGGAGAGGAGATGGAGCCGTGAGACACCCCAACAAGTGCTCGAGGTCTCGCTTAAACCAGTCAAGTGACACTGGGGAGGGTGCTCTCTCCCCTCCCAAATTTTTCCTGCCCACTTTTCCCACCCATCCACCACAAGGAGGACACGGTGGACTGAACACAGGGAAGGTGGAGAGGTGCCTCCTCCTCCCAGAGGCCCACAGAGGATGGAGATAATCAGCAAAACGAGCTCTTCCTCACCATGCTCATTGACACTGAGCCGGGCTTGCAGCCCCCCGGGGACACCCATCCCACCCCAGGGACCCCCCTGGGGAAGGGGTTACCTGCGGAGCCGTGCCAGAGGCAGATGTAGCGCAGCAGGGAGCGAATCACACACACCTCTGTCCTGCTCCTTCCCCCGGCCTCACTCTTGTTTTGCAGAGCGTTGGGAGGAGTCGGCGTCTTCTGAAAAACTTGGAGGCAAAATTTTGGGGTGAGACTGAAGCTGTTTGAGGGCAATGTCGTGAAAACCGAGCAGGGCTGAGTTGGGTTCTCCAAGCTATTTTGCAAGCTCCCTTTGTGGTCATGACTATACCCAACTTTTGCAGAAGCATAAAAATGTTTCTTGTGTTCTCCACTCTTGCCTTAAAAGCAATTTTTTTGTTGTTTTTGTGTTTCTTTGTTTGTTTCAGAGGGGATTTACTCTTGTTGGATGCATCTTGTGGGGCAAAATTGTCCCCATCCAAATGGAGATGGTCACTAGGATAAAACCCTGAACACCCCTTGGTGAAAAAGAAATAAAATAAAAATGTCCCTCGTG
Organism: Netta rufina; assembly: GCF_964035555.1. Lineage (NCBI taxonomy): Eukaryota > Metazoa > Chordata > Aves > Anseriformes > Anatidae > Netta > Netta rufina. The sequence goes on from NC_140155.1 coordinate 2,687,076, forward strand.
GTCACTTGGGTTTTGGATGTGTTTATGAGTGGTTTTTACTCACCCTGCACACTGATCACCACCACCAGCACCAGCAGCGCCAGGTAGCCCAGCCCGCTCAGTTTCAGAAGGACTCCGTGCCACCGTGGGCATGTGGTAGGAGCTGAAAGAGTCCGTGGTTTTATTCAGAAAGCACTTTCTTGTAAATTAAAATTTAAATACAACGAAAAGAAATAAATTGATATAAAATAATATCAAACAAATAAATAAAAAAAATAATAAATACAATATAAAAATAATATTTTCTTAGAGCTCCTCTCTTTGAGCAGATCTTGACAGATGCTTTGCTACCTGCACATAAACAAAACAAAACAAAACAAAAACAAAAACAAAAACAAAAACAAAAACAAAAACAAAAACAAAAAAAAAAAAAAAAAAAAAAAAAAACAAGTGAAAACCCAATGATCACAACCTTTCTGCTTCTCCCACCCCAGGACCCTCCTTACAAGGGTCTTGCTGCTTGCCGTGGGGCAGCTTTGGCTACAGCAAAGCCATCAGGAACTTGGAGGGGATGGGGAGAAGCTGAGCTGTAGCTTCCCAGTTACACCAAATTTATGGCTCTAGAAAATAGGTGTGTACTGCCGAGCACTTTGCCGTGCAAGGGAGTACTGTACAGCAGAAGTCCTAAAAATGCTTCCTTTCTCTCTCTTTTCTCACACTTCACCCATCTCCAGCCCTCATGGAACTATGGAACCACCTCTCTGGTATTTCCTCTGCTTTCTCATGTTCCCAGTTCTGGTGCAAAACCATTTTTATTCCACGATACTGAGCTTATCACAGACAAGTGTCCCCCCCAAGCCTCCTCTCAGTTTCCCCAGCTTGAGCGACTCTCTGGGACCCCAAGAGCTGCTTCTCGCACCCCACTTCTTCCCCCCGCCAAGCAATCGCCACCCGGGGTATCCTCTCGCCACCACAAAGCCGTGGTGGGGACGGAGGACCGGACCCCGCTACCTGCATCCCGGGGGGGTCTCGGCCTCTCCGCAGCACCCCGCTTGCATCGCCTGTCCAAGGCCATGTAGCCATCCTCATCCTCCATGGCAGGAGGACACGCAGCGGGTGGAGGGGACACGATGGAGTCTGGAGGACAGGAAACCAAAATGCTCAGAGCTGCAACGCTGAAGTGCAAACCAGTGGCGGGGCCAGAGCTTCCTGCCACAGCTCACGGCCGTGCAATGCCCCTGTTATATATGGAGTGGTAATTCGTGTTGAGACAATGGTTGATATTAATAAAGAAGGGGGAGATTTGGGAGTGTGGCCATGGGGGTTGGAAAGCCCCGTGGTTGAGATAACATTAGACTCTTAAGGATGGGGCCATCAGGAATATAAAAGAGTTTAGAGGGAACAAAGAAGGGTGATTCAGGAGACTCCATGCAGTCTCAGGTTTCTTGTTCTCCTGCTGGTCTCTTGTTCTCCAGCCATTAAGGCATGGAAGTTGCTGGGTGTTTGCTGTTGTTATATGCAAAGGTGTTTGACCAATGAAAAGGTGTTTTGAAAAGAACTGCTGTGGAGACAAGGGTATAAGAGGGGAGGACAGCAAGGTGAATGAATATGAGCCAGCAGTCTGCCCTGGCAGCCAGGAGAGCCCTGGGGTGCATCAAGCACTATATCACTAATCAGTCAAGGGAGGTGATTGTCCCGCTCTGCTCTGCGCTGGGCCGGCCTCCCCTTCGAGTACTGTGTGCAGTTTTGGGCACCACAGCACAAGAAGGACATTAAAGTGTTGGAGAGTGTCCAGAGAAGAGCCACAGAGATGGTGAAGGGCCCAGAGGGGAAGACGTATGAGGAGCTGCTGAGGGCACTTGGCCTGTTCAGCCTCAAAAAGAGGAGGCTGATGGCAGACCTCATCATGGCCTACAGCTTCCTCCTGAGGTGGAGTGGAGGGACAGGCGCCGATCTCTTCTCTTTAGTGACCAGGGATAGGACCCACGGAATGGTGTCAAGCTGAGGCAGGGGAAGTTCAGGCTGGCCATCAGGAAGAGGTTCTTCATCAAGAGGGTGGTTGCACACTGGAGCAGGCTCCCCAGGGAAGCAGTCACTGCAGCAAGCCTGTTTGGGTTTAAGAAGCATTTTATCTGTGCTCTTAGTCACATGGCATGAATTTCTGTAAACCTGTATGTTTGTAATACTAGATCTGTAACCTACAAATCTGATGTGCTATGGAATTATGCTATTTTTTTACTATACATTTTCTGTTGGAAGGAGGACAAAGCAAGAATGCAACAAATACAGTCTGTGTGTACATATAGGTATGGTTTTTTTTAATAAAAAAAAAAAAAAAACCACATGCTAATTTCACCAGTCCATACACTGATAGTCTCAGCTGGGCTTAGTCGGGTTCAAACCCTGAAATTACTCGCAGAGCTGTAACAAGGAGGGTTGGCTTCACCCCAAATATTAGCAGCAAGCATCCTGCAGGCTGGTCTTTTCGGGGTGGGCACCACACAGGTCTCTGTCTCCTGCAGTCTTTGAAAGGAGATGGAAGGGTTTTATCTGGCAAACCCACTTCTCGTCGCTCCCACAGCTGTTGACCTCCAGCTTCTTGTCTTTCAATGTTGCGCAGTCGTTCTCTACACTCTGAAGGGAATTGAACCTGCAAACCAAAACCGTCAGCACTCAAAAGCAGCTCCTTTTGCTCTTGGGTGAGGGGGCAACGGGACCTTCTCCCCCAGCCTGTCTCACTGGGCTCCAGGAGGCTTCCTTCTGCGGGCTTGCCCAGATGCACGTGCAGATTGCTGTGCTTGCACTACCATCTGGCTCCTTCCTCCACTGGAGCATGCCCAGGGCATTAAAACCACCTTGGCTGCGTAGGCATGATTAGATGTTGGGTAATAGTGCTTCGTACAGCCAACTATTGGGCTATAAAGCCATTCGGGGGGTTTAAAAAGCTGTCGCAGATACCAAATATTGAAGATACTGGGGCTGAAGTGGAGCAAAGCTGCTCCGCACACCGCGGGTTGCAGCTGTACTCACATGGTGGCATCGAAGGAGGAGTTGTCCACCCATTTCCATACGTAGTTGGATGCCTTTAATCCGATCCACACCGGTCGCTTGTCCTGGCGGATGATCTCACTTAAGTGCTCCTGGTGAATGGGAGAGGAGTGTTGGCTTCCGAAGGCCTTCAGCAAGAGGCTCGTTGGGGTGCAAAGCTGGCTTTATGAACCCATTTGCTTCATCCTCAAAGAGATGGGCCCTAAACACCACCTGTGCCTTGGGTGCTGCCTCACTCAGTGGGTGGAAATTGCTTAAATTCAGAGCCCGAGACACCAGAGGCTCCCCCTGAGCTCTGTGTCCCTCCTTCTTCCCATGCCAAAGGTGGGAAGAGGCCTCCAAAGCCCTTTAGGAAGTGATTCAGCCCTGTTCCCACCTCTTAGCAGGTGGTTGCTTGGAGCTACCAAGCCTCCTGCCACCAACCAGCAGCTCCGGGGCAGTTTTTGCCCCTCTACCCACCAAAACCCAGGACTTTTGGGTCGTTTCCAAGCCTTCTCCACTCTGCACTTACCATATCGGTGGTGTTTCGGAGCACGGCCAGATGGAACCCCCGACTTTTGCAGTCTTTTTCACCATCCATCCAAGTCCCAATTGATTTGGAAACCTGGTAGCACTGGTCCCCAAAAAGCTGCCAAGACGGGGGGCACAGCTTGCAGCCCCCATGATCTGGAGAGGAGATGGAGCCGTGAGACACCCCAACAAGTGCTCGAGGTCTCGCTTAAACCAGTCAAGTGACACTGGGGAGGGTGCTCTCTCCCCTCCCAAATTTTTCCTGCCCACTTTTCCCACCCATCCACCACAAGGAGGACACGGTGGACTGAACACAGGGAAGGTGGAGAGGTGCCTCCTCCTCCCAGAGGCCCACAGAGGATGGAGATAATCAGCAAAACGAGCTCTTCCTCACCATGCTCATTGACACCGAGCCGGGCTTGCAGCCCCCCGGGGACACCCATTGCACCCCAGGGACCCCCCTGGGGAAGGGGTTACCTGCGGAGCCATGCCAGCAGCAGAAGTAGCGCAGCAGGGAGCGAATCACACACACCTCTGTCCTGCTCCTTCCCCCGGCCTCACTCTTGTTTTGCAGAGCATTGGGAGGAGTCGGCATCTTCTGAAAAACTTGGAGGCAAAATTTTGGGGTGAGACTGAGGCTGTTTGAGGGCAATGTCGTGAAAACCGAGCAGGGCTGAGTTGGGTTCTCCAGGCTATTTTGCAAGCTCCCTTTGTGGTCATGACTATACCCAACTTTTGCAGAAGCATAAAAATGTTTCTTGTGTTCTCCACTCTTGCCTTAAAAGCAATTTTTTTGTTGTTTTTGTGTTTCTTTGTTTGTTTCAGAGGGGATTTACTCTTGTTGGATGCATCTTGTGGGGCAAAATTGTCCCCATCCAAATGGAGATGGTCACTAGGATAAAACCCTGAACGCCCCTTGGTGAAAAAGAAATAAAATAAAAAAGTCCCTCGTGGTCGCTTGGGTTTTGGACGTGTTTATGAGTGCTTTTTACTCACCCTGCACACTGATCACCACCAGCAGCACCAGCAGCGCCAGGTAGCCCAGCCCGCTCAGTTTCAGAAGGACTCCGTGCCACCGTGGGCATGTGGTAGGAGCTGAAAGAGTCCGTGGTTTTATTCAGAAAGCACTTTCTTGTAAATTAAAATTTATTTACAACGAAAAGAAATAGATTGATATAAAATAATATCAAATAAATAAATAAATAAAAATTAATAAATACAATATAAAAATAATATTTTTTTAGAGCTCCTCTCTTTGAGCAGATCTTGACAGATGCTTTGCTACCTGCACATAAACCAAAAAAACAAACAAAAACCAAGTGAAAACCCAATGATCACAACCTTTCTGCTTCTCCCACCCCAGGACCCTCCTTACAAGGGTCTTGCTGCTTGCCGTGGGGCAGCTTTGGCTACAGCAAAGCCATCAGGAACTTGGAGGGGATGGGGAGAAGCTGAGCTGTAGCTTCCCAGTTACACCAAATTTATGGCTCTAGAAAACAGGTGTGTACTGCCGAGCACTTTGCCGTGCAAGGGAGTACTGTACAGCAGAAGTCCTAAAAATGCTTCCTTTCTCTCTCTTTTCTCACACTTCACCCATCTCCAGCCCTCATGGAACAACGGAACCACTTCTCTGGTATTTCCTCTGCTTTCTCATGTTCCCAGTTCTGGTGCAGAACCATTTTTATTCCACGATACCGAGCTTATCACAGACAAGCGTCCCGCCCAAGCCTCCTCTCAGTTTCCCCAGCTTGAGCGACTCTCTGGGACCCCAAGAGCTGCTTCTTGCACCCCGCTTCTTCCCCCCGCCAAGCAATCGCCCCCCGGGGTATCCTCTCGCCACCACAAAGCCGTGGTGGGGATGGAGGACCGGACCCCGCTACCTGCATCCCGGGGGGGTCCCGGCCTCTTCGCAGCACCCCGCTTGCATCGCCTGTCCAAGGCCATGTAGCCATCCTCATCCTCCATGGCAGGAGGACACGCGGCAGGTGGAGGGGACACGATGGAGTCCGGAGGACAGGAAACCAAAATGCTCAGAGCTGCAACGCTGAAGTGCAAACCAGCGGTGGGGCCGGAGCTTCCTGCCACAGCTCACGGCCGTGCAATGCCCCTGTTATATATGGAGTGGTAATTCGTGTTGAGACAATGGTTGATATTAATAAAGAAGGGGGAGATTTGGGAGTGTGGCCATGGGGGTTGGAAAGCCCCGTGGTTGAGATAACATTAGACTCTTAAGGATGAGGCCATCAGGAATATAAAAGAGTTTAGAGGGAACAAAGAAGGGTGATTCAGGAGACTCCATGCAGTCTCAGGTTTCTTGTTCTCCAGCTGGTCTCTTGTTCTCCAACCATTAAGGCATGGAAGTTGCTGGGTGTTTGCTGTTGTTATATGCAAAGTTGTTTGACCAATGAAAAGGTGTTTTGAAAAGAACTGCTGTGGAGACAAGGGTATAAGAGGGGAGGATAGCAAGGTGAATGAATATGAGCCAGCAGTCTGCCCTGGCAGCCAGGAGAGCCCTGGGGGGCATCAAGCACTATATCACTAATCAGTCGAGGGAGGTGATTGTCCTGCTCTGCTCTGCGCTGGGCCGGCCTCCCCTTCGAGTACTGTGTGCAGTTTTGGGCACCACAGCACAAGAAGGACATTAAAGTGTTGGAGAGTGTCCAGAGAAGAGCCACAGAGATGGTGAAGGGCCCAGAGGGGAAGACGTATGAGGAGCTGCTGAGGGCACTTGGCCTGTTCAGCCTCAAAAAGAGGAGGCTGATGGCAGACCTCATCATGGCCTACAGCTTCCTCCTGAGGTGGAGTGGAGGGACAGGCGCCGATCTCTTCTCTTTAGTGACCAGGGATAGGACCCGCGGAATGGTGTCAAGCTGAGGCAGGGGAAGTTCAGGCTGGCCATCAGGAAGAGGTTCTTCACCGAGAGGGTGGTTGTACACTGGAACAGGCTCCCCAGGGAAGCAGTCACTGCAGCAAGCCTATTTGGGTTTAAGAAGCATTTTATCTGTGATCTTAGTCACATGGCATGAATTTTTGTAAACCTGTATGTTTGTAATACTAGATCTGTAACCTACAAATCTGATGTGCTATGGAACTATGCTATTTTTTTACTATACATTTTCTGTTGGAAGGAGGACAAAGCAAGAATGGAACAAATACAGTCTGTGTGTACATATAGGTATGTTTTTTTTTAATAAAAAAAAAATAAACCACATGCTAATTTCACCAGTCCATACACTGATAGTCTCAGCTGTGATTGGTTGGCTTCAAACCCCGAAATTCCTCGCAGAGCTGTAACAAGGAGGGTTGGCTTCACCCCAAACATTAGCAGCAAGCACCCTGCAGGCTGGTCTTTTCGGGGTGGGCACCACACAGGTCTCTGTCTCCTGCAGTCTTTGAAAGGAGATGGAAGGGTTCTGTCTGGCAAACCCACTTGTGGGCGCTCCCACAGCCATCAACCTCCAGCTTGTCTTTCAATGTTGCGCAGCCGTTCTTCTCTCTCCCAAGGGAATCGAACCTGCAAACCAAAACCGTCAGCAGTCAAAAGCAGCTCCTTTTGCTCTTGGGAGAGGGGGCAACGGGACCTTCTCTCCCAGCCTGTCTCACTGGGCTCCAGGAGGCTTCTTGCTGCGGGCTTGCCCAGATGCGCGTGCAGATTGCTGTGCTTGCACTACCATCTGGCTCCTTCCTCCACTGGAGCATGCCCAGGGCATTAAAACCACATTGGCTGCATAGGTGTGATGAGATGGTGGGTTACAGTGCTCAGTACAGCCAACTTTTGGGCTGTAAAGCCATTCGGGGGGTTTAAAAAGCTGTCGCAGACACCAAATATTGAAGATATTGGGGCTGAAGTGGAGCAAAGCTGCTCCGCACAACGAGGGTTGCAGCTGTACTCACGTGGTGGCATCGAAGGAGGAGTTGTCCACCCATTTCCATATGTTGTTGGATGCCTTTAATCCGATCCACACCGTCAGCTTCTCCTTGCTGTCCTGCTGGATCCCCTCATTTAAGTGCTCCTGGGAAATGGGAGAGGAGCGGTGGCTTCCAAAGGCCTTCAGCAAGAGGCTCGTTGGGGTGCAAAGCTGGCTTTTTGAACCCATTTGGTTCATTCTCAAAGAGATGGGCCCTAAACACCACCTGTGCCTTGGGTGCTGCCTCACTCAGTGGGTAGAAATTGCTTAAATTCAGAGCCCGAGACACCAGAGGCTCCCCCTGAGCTCCATGTCCCTCCTTCTTCCCATGCCAAAGGTGGGAAGAGGCCTCCAAAGCCCTTTTGGTGGTGATTCAGCCCTGTTACCTCCTTAGTACGAAGTGGCTTGGAGCTACCTAGCCTTCTGCCACCAACCAGCAGCTCCGGGGCCGTTTTTGCCCCTCTACTCACCAAAACCCAGGACTTTTGGGTCCATTTCAAGCCTTCTCCACTCTGCACTTACCATAGCAGTGGTGTTTCGGAGCACGGCCAGATGGGACCCCCGACTTTTGCAGTCTTTTTCACCATCCGTCCAATTCCCAGTCGATTTGGAAACCTGGTAGCACTGGTCCCCAAAAAGCTGCCAAGACGGGGGGCACAGCTTGCAGCCCCCGTGGTCTGGAGAGGAGACGGAGCCGTGAGACACCCCAACAAGTGCTCGAGGTCTCGCTTAAACCAGTCAAGTGACACTGGGGAGGGTGCTCTCTCCCCTCCCAAATTTTTCCTGCCCACTTTTCCCACCCATCCACCACAAGGAGGACACGGTGGGGTGAGCACGGGGAAGGTGGAGAGGTGCCTCCTCCTCCCAGAGGCCCACAGAGGATGGAGATGATCAGCAAAACGAGCTCTTCCTCACCATGCTCATTGACACTGAGCCGGGCTTGCAGCCCCCCGGGGACACCCACTGCACCCCAGGGACCCCCCTGGGGAAGGGGTTACCTGCGGAGCCGTGCCAGAGGCAGATGTAGCGCAGCAGGGAGGGAGTCACGCACTCCTCCATCCTGCTCCTTCCCGTGGCCTCACTCTTGTTTTGCAGAGCGTTGGGAGGAGTCGGCGTCTTCTGAAAAACTTGGAGGCAAAATTTTGGGGTGAGACTGAGGCTGTTTGAGGGCAACGTCGTGAAAACCGAGCAGGGCTGAGTTGGGTTCTCCAGGCTATTTTGCAAGCTCCCTTTGTGGTCATGACTATACCCAACTTTTGCAGAAGCATAAAAATGTTTCTTGTGTTCTCCACTCTTGCCTTAAAAGCAATTTTTTTGTTGTTTTTGTGTTTCTTTGTTTGTTTCAGAGGGGATTTACTCTTGTTGGATGCATCTTGTGGGGCAAAATTGTCCCCATCCAAATGGAGATGGTCACTAGGATAAAACCCTGAACACCCCTTGGTGAAAAAGAAATAAAATAAAAAAGTCCCTCGTGGTCGCTTGGGTTTTGGACGTGTTTATGAGTGGTTTTTACTCACCCTGCACACTGATCACCACCAGCAGCACCAGCAGCACCACGATGATCAGCACACTCAGTTTCAGAAGGACTCCGTGCCACCATGGGCATGTGGTAGGAGCTGAAAGAGTCCGTGGTTTTATTCAGAAAGCACTTTCTTGTAAATTAAAATTTAAATACAACGAAAAGAAATAGATTGATATAAAATAATATCAAATAAATAAATAAATACAAATTAATAAATACAATATAAAAATAATAATTTTTTTAGAGCTCCTCTCTTTGAGCAGATCTTGACAGATGCTTTGCTACCTGCACATAAACCAAAAAAAAAACAAACAAAAACCAAGTGAAAACCCAATGATCACAACCTTTCTGCTTCTCCCACCCCAGGACCCTCCTTACAAGGGTCTTGCTGCTTGCTGTGGGGCAGCTTTGGCTACAGCAAAGCCATCAGGGACTTGGAGGGGATGGGGAGAAGCTGAGCTGTAGCTTCCCAGTTACACCAAATTTATGGCTCTAGAAAATAGGTGTGTACTGCCGAGCACTTTGCCGTGCAAGGGAGTACTGTACAGCAGAAGTCCTAAAAATGCTTCCTTTCTCTCTCTTTTCTCACACTTCACCCATCTCCAGCCCACATGGAACAACGGAACCACCTCTCTGGTATTTCCTCTGCTTTCTCATGTTCCCAGTTCTGGTGCAGAACCATTTTTATTCCACGATACTGAACTTATCACAGGCAAGCGTCCCCCCCAAGCCCCCTCTCAGTTTCCCCAGCTTGAGCGACTCTCTGGGACCCCAAGAGCTGCTTCTTGCACCCCGCTTCTTCCCCCCGCCAAGCAATCGCCCCCCGGGGTATCCTCTTGCCACCACAAACCCGTGGTGGGGACGGAGGACCGGACCCCGCTACCTGCATCCCGGGGGGGTCTCGGCCTCTCCGCAGCACCCCGCTTGCATCGCCTGTCCAAGGCCATGTAGCCATCCTCATCCTCCATGGCAGGAGGACACGCGGCGGGTGGAGGGGACACGATGGAGTCTGGAGGACAGGAAACCAAAATGCTCAGAGCTGCAACGCTGAAGTGCAAACCAGCGGCGGGGCCGGAGCTTCCTGCCACAGCTCACGGCCGTGCAATGCCCCTGTTATATATGGAGTGGTAATTCGTGTTGAGACAATGGTTGATATTAATAAAGAAGGGGGAGATTTGGGAGTGTGGCCATGGGGGTTGGAAAGCCCCGTGGTTGAGATAACATTAGACTCTTAAGGATGAGGCCATCAGGAATATAAAAGAGTTTAGAGGGAACAAAGAAGGGTGATTCAGGAGACTCCATGCAGTCTCAGGTTTCTTGTTCTCCAGCTGGTCTCTTGTTCTCCAGCCATTAAGGCATGGAAGTTGCTGGGTGTTTGCTGTTGTTATATGCAAAGTTGTTTGACCAATGAAAAGGTGTTTTGAAAAGAACTGCTGTGGAGACAAGGGTATAAGAGGGGAGGATAGCAAGGTGAATGAATATGAGCCAGCAGTCTGCCCTGGCAGCCAGGAGAGCCCTGGGGTGCATCAAGCACTATATCACTAATCAGTCAAGGGAGGTGATTGTCCTGCTCTGCTCTGCGCTGGGCCGGCCTCCCCTTCGAGTACTGTGTGCAGTTTTGGGCACCACAGCACAACAAGGACATTAAAGTGTTGGAGAGTGTCCAGAGAAGAGCCACAGAGATGGTGAAGGGCCCAGAGGGGAAGACGTATGAGGAGCTGCTGAGGGCACTTGGCCTGTTCAGCCTCAAAAAGAGGAGGCTGATGGCAGACCTCATCATGGCCTACAGCTTCCTCCTGAGGTGGAGTGGAGGGACAGGCGCCGATCTCTTCTCTTTAGTGACCAGGGATAGGACCCACGGAATGGTGTCAAGCTGGGGCAGGGGAGGTTCAGGCTGGCCATCAGGAAGAGGTTCTTCACCGAGAGGGTGGTTGCACACTGGAACAGGCTCCCCAGGGAAGCAGTCACTGCAGCAAGCCTATTTGGGTTTAAGAAGCATTTTATCTGTGCTCTTAGTCACATGGCATGAATTTTTGTAAACCTGTATGTTTGTAATACTAGATCTGTAACCTACAAATCTGATGTGCTATGGAATTATGCTATTTTTTTACTATACATTTCCTGTTGGAAAGAGGACAAAGCAAGAATGCAACAAATGCAGTCTGTGTGTACATATAAGTATGTTTTTTTTAATAAAAAAAAATAAACCACATGCTAATTTCACCAGTCCATACACTGATAGTCTCAGCTGTGATTGGTTGGCTTCAAACCCCGAAATTACTCGCAGAGCTGTAACAAGGAGGGTTGGCTTCACCCCAAATATTAGCAGCAAGCATCCTGCAGGCTGGGCTTTTCGGGGTAGGCACCACACAGGTCTCTGTCTCCTGCAGTCTTTGAAAGGAGATGGAAGGGTTTTATCTGGCAAACCCACTTGTGGTCGCTCCCACAGCCATGGACCTCCAGCTTCTTGTCTTTCAATGTTGCGCAGCCGTTCTCTACACTCTGAAGGGAATTGAACCTGCAAACCAAAACCGTCAGCACTCAAAAGCAGCTCCTTTTGCTCTTGGGAGAGGGGGCAACGGGACCTTCTCCCCCAGCCTGTCTCACTGGGCTCCAGGAGGCTTCCTTCTGCGGGCTTGCCCAGATGCGCGTGCAGATTGCTGTGCTTGCACTACCATCTGGCTCCTTCCTCCACTGGAGCATGCCCAGGGCGTTAAAACCACGTTGGCTGCGTAGGCATGACTAGATGTTGGGTTATAGCGCTTCGTACAGCCAACTAATGGGCTATAAAGCCATTCGGGGGGATTAAAAAGCTGTCGCAGATACCAAATATTGAAGATATTGGGGCAGAAGTGGAGCAAAGCTGCTCCGCACACCGCGGGTTGCAGCTGTACTCACATGGTGGCATCGAAGGAGGAGTTGTCCACCCATTTCCATATGTAGTTGGATGCTTTTAATCCGATCCACACCGTCAGCTTCTCCTTGCTGTCCTGCTGGATCCCCTCATTTAAGTGCTCCTGGGAAATGGGAGAGGAGCGGTGGCTTCTGAAGGCCTTCAGCAAGAGGCTCGTTGGGGTGCAAAGCTGGCTTTTTGAACCCATTTGCTTCATTCTCAAAGAGATGGGCCCTAAACACCACCTGTGCCTTGGGTGCTGCCTCACTCAGTGGGTGGAAATTGCTTAAATTCAGAGCCCGAGACACCGGAGGCTCCCCCTGAGCTCCGTGTCCCTCCTTCTTCCCATGCCAAAGGTGGGAAGAGGCCTCCAAAGCCCTTTTGGTGGTGATTCAGCCCTGTTCCCTCCTTAGTACGAAGTTGCTTGGAGCTACCAAGCCTCCTGCCACCAACCAGCAGCTCCGGGCAGTTTTTGCCCCTCTACTCACCAAAACCCAGGACTTTTGGGTCCATTTCAAGCCTTCTCCACTCTGCACTTACCATATCGGTGGTGTTTCGGAGCACGGCCAGATGGGACCCCCGACTTTTGCAGTCTTTTTCACCATCCGTCCAATTCCCAGTCGATTTGGAAACCTGGTAGCACTGGTCCCCAAAAAGCTGCCAAGACTGGGGGCACAGCTTGCAGCCCCCATGGCCTGGAGAGGAGATGGAGCCGTGAGACACCCCAAAATGTGCTCGAGGTCTCGCTCAAACCAGTCAAGTGACACTGAGGAGGGAGCTCTCTCCCCTCCCAAATTTTTCCTGCCCACTTTTCCCACCCATCCACCGCAAGGAGCACACAGTGGGGTGAGCACGGGGAAGGTGGAGAGGTGCCTCCTCCTCCCAGAGGCCCACAGAGGATGGAGATGATCAGCAAAACGAGCTCTTCCTCACCATGCTCATTGACAAGGAGCCAGGTTTGCAGCCCCCCGGGGGCACCCATCCCACCCCAGGGACCCCCCCTGGGGAAGGGGTTACCTGCGGAGCCGTTCCAGTGGCAGAAGTAGCGCAGCAGGGAGGGAATCACGCACTCCTCTGTCCTGCTCCTTCCCCCGGCCTCGCTCTTGTTTTGCAGAGCGTTGGGAGGAGTCGGCGTCTTCTGAAAAACTTAGAGACAAAATTTTGGGGTGAGATTGAGGCTGTTTGGGGGCAACATTGTGAAAACCGAGCAGGGCTGAGTTGAGTTCCCCGAGCTATTGTGCAAGCGCCTTTTCTGGTCATAACCCAACTGTTGCAATAGCATAGAAATTTTGCCTTTTTTTTTTTTTTTCTTTTTTTTTTTTTCTTACCTTTTTTTTTGTTTTTGTTGTTGTGGTTTTGTGTTTGTGTGTTTGTTTTGAGAGGGCATTTACTCTTGCCCACATGGGTCAAAATTGTCCCCACCCAAACAGTATCACTATCCCAGTTCCTGGGATAGAACCCTGTCCTCCCCTTGGTGAGAAAAATAAAAAAATAATAATAAAAAAAAAAATAAAAGTACAATTTCCCTTGTGCTCGCTTGGGTTTTGGACATGTTTTCAAGTGGTTTTTACTCACCCTGCACACTGAGCAACACCACTAGCACCAGCAGCACCAAGTGGCTCAGCACACTCAGCTTCAGAAGGACTCCGTGCCACCGTGGGCACACGGCGGGAGCTGAAAGAGTCCATGGTTTTGTTCAGAAAGTGCTTTCTTGTAAATTAAAATGAAAATACAATGAAATGAAATAAATCAATAAAATACATTAATACCATATCACATCATATCATAATAAAATAAAATAAAATAGAGCCCCTCTGAGCAGAACTCGACAGACGCTTTGCTACCTCCACAAAAACAAAAAAAAAAAAAACAAGTGAAAAACCAATTATCGCAACCTTCTCTTTGCATTTCCCACCCCAGGACCCTCCTCGTGTGCGTCCCGCTGCTCGCCGTGGTGCAGCTTTGGCTGGAGCAAAGCCTCCAGGAGCTTGGAGGGGATGGGAAGCAGCTGGGCTGCGGCTTCCCAGTTGCACCAGTGGGGCCCAGTGGGGAAGGAGTCCCAGTGGCGGGCTTTGCTCCTGTTGGAGGCTGGGTGCTGAGGTTGGGCTCAGAAGCGAGGCCGTCACCTCCGAGTGCTCTGGGAGGCAGTGGGGGTCCTCAAGAGCAGGGGGGAAAGACCCAAACTCTTGGGAAATTGGCCTCATTTAGAGCTGGTGGGACTCAGGTCCCTCCACAGCTCCTCTCCACCAGGGTCCTGGGCGTGTTTTGCCAAGCTTTGACTTCCAACGGCTTGCGTTGGGGCTGATTTTTGCTGCGGGGAGAGCAGCCCCAGCAGTGAAATCGTTGAAGCTCTGGCCGTTTGCAAGCTTCCTTCTCCCCCGTCCTTCCTTCTTTCCTTCCTTCTTTTCTTTGCCCGCACAAACCGGGATCAACCCCGCAACCCAACTGGCTCTTGGCCGTTTTTCTTGGCCAAGACGCAAGCGGACCCAAACGCCAGCTCTTCCTGGAGCTCGCCGTGAGCGCCCACCACCCAAAATCACACTTACTGTGACGCCTCTCAGCAGGTGAAGAGCCCCCTCTGGGTTGCCTTAAATCAGCATAAATAATCTCCCCAGCCATGGTCAGCTCGCCCGCCTGCAGAAGCGTCCCAGGGGCGACAAAGTCCCCGGGCAACCCTTGCGTTACGACCAACCTTCTTGCGCCTGCGTCCAGAATCAGGAAATGGCTTTTTTTAGTCCTTTTTTTTTTTTTTTTTCTTTTTTTTTTTATAGATAGGTAGGTAGATATCTAGACGTATCCTACAGCCTTTTCCCTTCAATCAAAGTCTGGCAGGAGGAGGTCGCACCTCTGGAGGTGCAGAAACACCTTTTGGCTTTAGCGTCCGCAAGCCAGCACTGTGGTACTGAGCTGCCAGGAGGGCAGAGCGGTGACAAAAGACAAAATAAAAGCCCTTCAACCTTTATTTATTTATTTATTTATTTATTTTTAATGGGGGCAGGCCAACGTGTAGCAGCAGATAGTCGGGGAAGGAGGAGAAAGGTGGTATTTGCTGGGTCTTCCCTGGAATACGGCTTGGGCATCGCTTGCGTGTAACCCAAAAGCTGGAAGGGGATGGTTTTGATTGCAATTTGTTGCTTTTTCTTCCACGTCAAGTCATTTATCCTGTAACTTTTGCACCAGAAGAGGCCAAGAGGGTTTTTTTCCTTGCTTATTTTCTGCAACAAATTTACATATGCATGATCTTGATGTTTAATTTCATTTTCTCATGCCAACTTGACCTAGCCTCCGCTGCATGGAGCAGCTGGCACTTCCTAGGACTGGGGAAAAAGCACCACCAGTCCAATTTGCTGTTTGTTGCTGCTCTGCCTTCAGCTCTCATTGACCTCATGGAAAGTTTTGTACTCAATTTTCTGCGGTGAGCAGAGGCCGGCTCACTTCTGCATTTCTCTTCCTGCAGTGCTAAAAAGAAAAAAAAAATAAGAAAGAAAGAAAAAAAAAAAAAAACAACATCAAAGGCTGCACAAAGGGCCTGAGTCAATCTTGACCATAGCTTGCAAAAACAAAAACAAAAACAAAAAAAGTTTAAAAATAAAAATAAAATAATTTTTTAAAAGTGTGTTTTTTGCAAGACTTATTTTGGATAGCTTGATTGCAAGCACCTCCTTTTTGATCGCTTGATTGGAGAAACACCTTTTTTTGAATAATTTAGTTTCCGAAGCACCTATTTTCCGATTGCTTAATGGCAACACCTTTGGTGGCTAGCTTAATGGCAAATCCTCCTATTTTTGGCAGCTTAATTTCACCTTTTTCTTTGCATTTCTCCCCTTGCATGCATTTACCTGGTAACCCCATTTTTTAGAGGCAGGAAGGGACGAAAATCTGCATATATTTGCAGAGGCAAATTAAGGAGAGAGGCATTAAGGAGAGAGAGCACAGCCCAAGCAGGCTTTGTCGGAACAAGTCAGCTTGAAAGTGAGCCTCAGTGAAAACAGACACCGGCAACGGTCCAAGGACAACACCCCAAGCCACTCCTAGGGCAAAACATACATTATCTATACATGCAGTACCTCTATCTAAACTGCATGCATACTTGAAAATAGAAATACGAATATGTAAGATAAAATTATATGTAATATATAAACATTTAAAAGTAAATAAATATATGTAAAGTAAATATATAAATACATAGATACAATTATATACGTTTATTCTTATAAATATATGGGTATGCTTAAATATATAATTTATATGATATATATAATTTGCATTATATATATCATATGTTACATATATATAATTTATAATATATATAATATATATAATATATATTTATTATATATATTTATTATATATATATTTATTATGTATATTTACATGTACATATATTAATTCTCTGATTACAATAGTATATATAGAAACTACATATATAGAGAGAAAAATTCTATGTATTTATATAAATGCTATGTGTATATATCTGTAAATATTACGTGTATATCTCTATATAAACACTATGTGCATATATCTATAAATACTATGTGTATATATCTATGATATAAAAGCTATGTGTATATATAAATACTATATATATAGAATACTACATATTATATAGGGAGAAATAGTACGTATATATAGAGAAAAATACTATATTATATAAATTACTACATATATATATAAAACAGTACATATATATTAAATTCTATAAATTAAGTATATATAGTAATTCTATGATTAAAATACTATATAAAAATATAGTATATATAGTATATATATACTATATAGTATATATATATACTGTATATACTATATATACTATATATATAGTATATATATACACTATATATATAAAAATATATACTATATATATTATATATGATATATATAGTATATATATAGTATATATAAATAAATACTATATATATAAAAATATATACATATATATTTATAGCAACCCCCATGGAGTGAAGGTGGTGAGAGCAGAGCTGGAGGGGGGGCCAGGGAAGCAGCTGCTTCCTGCTCATGGGCATCTCCCCACCAGCTGCACGGCCCCTTCCCCAGCTGGATCCTCTGGAAAATCCCCCAGAAAAAAAAAAAAAAGAATAAATAAATAAATAAATAAATAATAAATTATTTGACACAAGGCTTCGCACTTCACACAGCAGCTCCCACACCGGCAGGACGCAGGTACTGGGGCTGGGGAGGGTTCGGGCTTGGAAGTGGGGGGAGAACGAGTTGCAAGGGGTAAAAAATGAGTTGCAGGGCGGAAAAAATGAATTGTAGTGAAAAAATAAAAAAAAACAGTTGTAAAGGAGGGGAAATCAAGCTCAAGGGGGGCAAAATCAAGTGGGGGAGAATCAATTGCAGGGGGAAAAATCCAGGATTGCTGCTCTGATGGTGCCCGACTGCTGGTTGGCAGTGGGTGGGCGGGGAGTTGATTTTGGTGCTGAATGGAACAAAATTCTTTCTTTTGCAAAGCCTTCACCCATCCCCAGCAAGGCTGAGGTGTAAAGGTGGTGTAAAATTAACATCAGAGGGAGGGGAAATTACATTTTTCTTTGAATGGTTGCAATGAGTTTGGCTTGAGCTTGGATGGACCTCGAAGACGACCACGATTTGAGAATCAGATGGAGAGAGCCCCCCCAAAAACGCATCCCTGCGTGGGTCACAGCTTCTGATGGGTGAAATCTTCTGGTTTTCAGGTCCCCCATCGCCACTCCACCTGCATCCCCCGAGATGAAGGAAATGAGGGAATATCCTGGCTTTTTGGGCACGGAAAGAAGCCAGCGGGGAGGTAACTGCAGAGCACTTGCCCGAACAAGGCTTTCTTCTGCCTTCTATAATCTGAGAACAAAATCAAGCTGATGTAAGGCCGAGGGGGTGGTAAGAAATACTGAGTCTTCCGTTTTCTAGCACTTCCCTCGAGAGGAAATTTTTTTAGCTCAGCGAGCACGAGGTGGAACTTTGCTAAAAAGTCACAGTTTGGAAGATCTTAGTTATGAATCCTCCGTGAGTCAGTGTTTGTTTTGTGTCTTCACCCCCTGGTTCTCAATTTAAGAATAAAGAGATGTTGGTAGAGAAGAAGGATGAAAATACTAAAAAAAAAAGAGCATGGAATTAGATAAATTAGCATACTATTATTGAACCTTTGCCTTCCTTTCTTCAACACTGCCTTATTTTGGTTCACCCGACTCTTCCTCCCATCTCCACCATCCTCTTGGTAGACCAAAGCAGGTGGGAAAGGGGATTTGGGGCCTTTCGAGATGTCCCAATTTTGAGCCATGGTTTTTCTATTGTCATATTTGCTGTCGGAATTATCGTCTGCAATGATTCCTGTTCATGGGGGAGGGAAAAGAGAGGGAAGGAGGGCTTGTGGCATGAGATGTGGTTCATGTGATGATGTGCAAGGAGGAGGAAGGGAAGGCAAACCTCATAGAAAACAGATGTTTCTTTGAGCTGAGTTAAGATAAGAGCGTGCTCTAGATCAGAAGACCCAGCCATGGGCTGAGCATGACTCGAGGCATTGCAAAACCCAAAGCATCTCGGTTCGGGTTGTGAAAGAAGTTCCTCGAGCTGTAATGATGACACAGAACCCAGAAATTCAAAGGAAATCGCTTCTGGGTACGGTGCAATGCCCACAGGCATTTCAGAGCAGAGGTTTGCAGCTGGAGCTGGGGAAAAGGCAACGTCCCCCTTCTAAGGAAGCGTATCCAAGAAGGAAAAACCCGAGAAATAAAGGATGAAATAAAGGAGAAATGAGGAATAAATCATTTTATTCCTCATGGGGAAGAATTCAAAACTTCTGGCTGTTTCTCACCCCAAATGATAGCGAGTACAACCAGTGTAGGGGAGAGACTGACCCCTTCCTCTTCCTCCTGGAGCAAAAGGAGGCAAAAAAAGCACGTTTTTGGGCTCAATTCCCTGGACCTGCAGTGTGCTCTTGCCCTTGGTGCTCCCAGGAAGGTGTTGAAGGTCTCTTCTCCTGCAGGTTCCAGCCTGGAGATGAAGCCAGGGGCACGCGTTGCCTGCCGGGTCACCATGGCAGTGGTGTTCCTGGTTCTGCTCGTCACCGCCATCGCTTTCGCAGGTGAGTGTGGAGGTGCTCACCGTGGAGACAACGTCTCTGTGCCCTCCAAAGACTCTTTGGGTCATTGCACTTGGGCCAAGTCCAGCCCCGTGCTCCTGACGAAGACAAAATCAAGGCCAGGAGGCGTCCCCTCCAGGTGAGGGCCAGTTTGATGAGCGCAAAAAACCAGAAAACCAAACCCATCTCCTCTGCGGCATCGTTCTTTAAAAAAAAAAATAAATAAATAAATCAGACTTTACCCACATGAGGCTTTTTTTGGCAAAGAAGGGGCTGGCCAAGCAGCAAGAGATGTTGACGCAAGTCTAGCCACACCAAGAAGGCCGCAGAAACAAGAGAAATGCTTTCGCTTTCATTTGTCCGCCGCTGCTTTGGTATTAACGTTGAATAGCAATACCTTAGGGCACGATTAGGCATATGACTTTTTGTAAATCCTCCCCAAACCCGCGTTGTTGGTGGCCTGTTTTCTGCTTCGAAGGTCCAGCCTCCCACATTTCTTGTCCCCCTTTGCTCTATCGATGACAGTGCACGCTTTTCAACCTCGCCCCCAGCCCTGTGCTCGGTGTCCGTTCGACTGGATCGGGTATCGAGGAAAATGCTACTATTTTTCGGAGGCTGAGAGGAACTGGACGTCCAGCCAGGACAACTGCTCAGCTCTCGGTGCTTCCCTGGCCATGTTCGACAGCGTGGAAGACTTGGTATGGAGACCCCCAGAAAAGCCACCGAGGTTTTTGCCACCTTTTGGTTTCCTTGCCTGCTATTTCAGTGTCTTCTTCCCAGTCCTGGGTCTTCTCCTCAAGCTTCTCCCCAAAGCCAACCAGTGCAAGACCTGTAGCAAAAAGGGGAAAAAAGAAAAAAAAAAGAAAAAAGAAAAATAACCTAGACAACAACGAAGTAGGTCTCTGCCTCAAAGATTATGGGTTTTGGTAACAGACTGAATAATTTAAGCACCAAAAGAGCGCAGGCGACTCGTAAAATGTAAATTATTGGTTGGAGGGAGGTTTCTGCAGATGACTTGCTGGGCACGTCCCGAAACCCTGAGAGCTGCCCTAAAGCCTTTTTTTGTTTTCCAGAGTTTCACAATGAGGTATAAAGGCATCTCGGAGCATTGGGTCGGCCTTTCACGGGACGGGGAGGAGCAACCATGGAAATGGGTGAACCGCTCGCGGCCGTCCCCCCTGTGAGTCTGCGGGGTTTTCATCGTTCTCGTGCTGGCTGCTGGTTCTCCAGCCCCAAAACTTGCGTTTTGTCTGGGATTTGGGACCAGCTCCAGAGGTAGAGGTGGGGCGATGAGACCCGGAGAGGGCCACGATGCTTCCAGAGCCGTTCTTTGCTTTTCGAGCTGAGAGGTGGAAGCAAGGGCAAAACGCTGTTAGATTCCCGCTTTTGATCGTTTTTTGTTCTTCTTAGAGATCATCGCTGAGATTTTTCTCCCTTTTCCTCTTTGAGGCCGGTTGTTTCTTCTGTCCTTCAGGTTTCAGGTCCAAGGGGGTGGCTTCTGTGCCTACCTGGGCGACACCGGGCTCCACTCCTCCCAGTGCAGCACGGAGAGAAACTGGGTTTGCACCAAGCCCGCGCTGAACAGCCCAGACAAAGGCAACAAGACAAGACGAGCTCGAAATCTTTGCATCAGCTCCTAAATACCCAAAGCAAACAGGGGAAGCGAAACAGGGGAAGCTCAGAAACTTTGAAGGAAGCTCAGGAGGGGAATTCAGCTGGGAACTGCTGAAGTTACTACTTGAATTTGCAACCCAACAGCTGATATTTTCTCACGGCAGCACGGTCATACGTGGCAATGACTCATTCACGACTCATTTCACAATGAAATGAAATATCAGAGCACCACAGAAGTCGCAAAGCTGCCAATGAAACCATGCCTGAGCGTGCAGAGGATTCACCCTAAGGAGACATCAAGATGCAGCGTGTACGGGGGGAAAAAAAAAAAAGGTCAAATGGCATGGGATTCGAGTTTTTCCCAATTTTTGGCAAGTTAAATCAGCAGTTTTCAAGCTTGCTCGGCTGGGAAAAGCTTTCCAGTTCCTTGCGAGCATGTGGAAACGGTGCAAGGACGGACTTCCAAGGATTTTCTGGAATCTTTTGCTTTGGGAATCTTTTTGCTTTGGGGATCTTTAGCTTTGGGGATCTTTTTGCTTTTCGGGTCTTCTGCAGGTGAAACACGAGACATTTGCACGGCTAACTCCATCCTGGGAGGGCGTTTTTTTGAGGAGCACCTCAGCTCGGAGACGGTTGGTGAAGGTGTGCCGGTGAGGATCGTAGGGTTCGTAGCAGCGCTCTTATTTTTGGTTCCATTTGGAAAACAACAGCATGAGAAACGGACTCCGGGAGCTTCAAGAGCTGGCTCCTCCCAGCAAGCAGCCAGCTCCAAATCAAGTCCACCAGTGCCACCTCCAGGACTGGAGATGGAGAAGCAAATCCACGGAAGAGCCTCCTCGTACAAACACCTCATGGGAAACGCGACCTTTCAGCCTTGATCTGGCTTGACTCGATCCCGTATTTTGAGGGCTTTTGATGCCCTTTGAGCTGTTTGCAAGAGTTTCACAAGATGAGGGGCTGTCAGAACCGGTGAGCGACGTGTTCGGTAACGAGTACCGACGTTGTAATTACTTCTCAAAGACAGAGCCAGCCTTAATCTGGCGTTTTCTGTTCTCTCTTTCCTTATTTTGCACACTGAGAGCTACAGCCTGCTTGCCTCTCCTGCTACACGCATGCTCCAACTGTTGTTATTAAGTCTTTTTGCCTCAAACGCAGCTAATTTAGCTTTAACTTGCTCTTGCAGCCCAAACTGGGAGAATTTTGCAGCGGTGGACTTGGCGCATTGCCTTTAGCTAAGCACATAAATTCAAGGCTTGTTGGTTTTCCTCCATCAGTCCCAGGCAGGGCACTTCCATGCAATAAAAACGCACTTTTGGTTAACAAATTCAATTCACCGGCCTGAAATAGAGCAGAAACCACTTCACCAAGATGCCAGTTCCTGCTGTTAGTCTTTTCTCCAGACTTCACACACCTAAATGTCACGAAGTCTGGCTTAGGTCAGCAAAGAACGAGGGCTTCCTGCACAAAACCCTTCCGCACCCCACCCTCAAGCATCATTTAGCATCGTTGTGTTCATCCAGGATCCAAAGCAGAGAATTTCTTATTTTTTTGGCAAAGATGATCTGCTGTTTCTCGAAGGCGCTGTCCTAAAAGCAAGATTTGGGTGACTTGCAGTGAAGTTTCCTGGGCTTTCTTAGGAAATCCTTAATATTTTCAGGAGATGTGGCACAGGGTGGAGCTCTGGTCTTATAATGAGAGAGTTTTCATGGAGGAGCAGAAAGCAGTGGGGTAAAACTCACCTCGTGCCGGATCCCAGGGTAACGCAAGAGGAAATAATAAAAGAGCCAGACTTAATAAATTTTTTTTTTTACTAAGAAATTGTACATAAATTAAAACAGTATGTAGAATAATAGTGTTGATAAAATACAAAGATACAGGGGAGCAGAGAAGCAAGAGAAAGGCACCGTTTATCTCCACGGGCACCATTTCACATTAACGTAGACCTGACTCAACTCCTACTTCCATCCAGCCTGGGAGCCCGTGAAGAGTTTGTTCGAGTACAGGAGGAATTTCAAGTATGCGAAGTTGTTCCTGGTCACAGCCCCACACCTGCTATTCACATTTCTCAGGATAGCACCAGCAGGGCTGATGGGTGACAGCTGATTTCCACCCCCAGCAGGAGCTCAGGGACTTCAGCCCAAGGCAGTGAGGTTGGAACAGGACCATCTTGAAGCCTTCTTCCAGTCCAAACCATTTCCACGATGCGGTTTGAGATATTCCCATCCTGTGACAGTTTCTGCCTGGGCACAATACTGATATCTCTTTGACAAAACACTGTATTTTAAAATGCTCCTCCTCCTCTGCTAAAAAAGTGCAAGTGCCCTTAGAAAAGGGTTTCAAGAGCTAAAAATGGACTTTTCCTACTACAGCCTTGGCTCTGCTATCTACCTTAATGCTATGCACTGATAAAGACGGAGCAAAAATGTAGTGCAGAAGAGCTTGAGATGACAAAAACGTTTTGCAGAAGCAACAGAACCGGGTAGTGGGAAGTGAAAAAAACTGAAAATGCTGCAGAAGCAGCAGCTATGCCAAAGCGCCACCTGCAGGCCTGAGGAATGAACCCTGGTCTTGTCAGTTCTCCAAAATATCCGCCAAGGCACCAAGGTGTGAGGTATTTTCTGTACGAGGCCTGGAGGCGCCCTGTCTGCCGGCCTCAGGGCTGCCTGGTGCAGATCCAGTGCCGCTCGCCGCTGCTGCGCGCGCTGGTGACTTTTTGGTTGTTCAAGAAAGCAAAATCCTCGCCTCCTCCGATGGGAAACCTGCAGGGGAGGCAGCGGGGTGAGCATCCTGCGTGCTTCCTGCCCCCTCGCCCCAAAAACCCCTGCGTGCAGAGCACGGCGGACTCACAATGAGCTGTCAAATTCGGTGCCATCGTCCCATTCCCAGCGCTGCCTCGGGTTCTGGCGGCTCAGCCCGATCCAGTGGTCGGGAGCACCTTTATAGCGCAGCACGAACTCCTGGGAGCAGAGGGGGAGCAGGGTTGAAAAGGGGGCTCACCGACACCCCCAGAGCTCTGCCCCCCACCCAAAATAAGAAAGGAGAAAAGCCCCAGCCTCACCAGCTCCTCCTCGGACTGGATCACGGCCAGGTTGGCGCCGCGCGCGTGGCAGTCAGCCCGGCTCCAGGTCTGGTTCTTTTCCATGTCGGAGAAGTAGAAACATTTCCCCTCGAACCCGATCCAAAAGCGGGGGCAGGAATACGCACGTTGAGAGAGCCCTAAGGACAAAGAAATCCAGGGGTTTGCAGGAGCAAAAAAAGGCAGCGGGGTTGGATACAGGCACTGAGCCTCCTTTTTTTCCCCCTCCCTGCAGCTGGGGCCACAGGGCAGAGCGGAAACCACCTGGGAACACTCACAGATGATAACGGAGATCAAAATCACTATGATGGCACCGAAGAACACGCATAGCTTCCAGGCCACAACTCTTCTAACCCTGTACCTGGTAAAAAGACCTGCAACAAAAAGAAGGGGGCGAAGTGAGGGGTCCCAGCGCCGTGCAGACCCCCGGCAGCAGGGCTGAGAGAAACCAGGCCCTCCCCACACCCTGGGGGTGCTGTTGGTGGTAAGGGGACGGTTGGACCTCCACGGAACGTCAGGGAACGGAAGAAACCTTGGAAGATCATCTAGGCCACTCCCTGATGGAGCAGGAGCACCTAAATCAACGGGCTTCTTGCCCCTCTGCACGTGCCCTCGTTTACATTTCAGTAAGTTTCTCCCCAGCCCGCTGAGGTCTCTCTCGCTGGGTGGCAGCGCAGCCTTCTGGCCTGTCAGGTCAGTGCCGCGAGGAACAACGTTGAGTTTTGCAAGAGAAGTTGTTTTTTGAAGCCAAAAATGCCACTCATCTCGCATCCTCAGAAGTGACCGTGCGCTACGGAAGTGGGTAGCGCGTTTAGCAAAGGGGAAGTGCCCACAGGCCCAAAAGAAGGAGGATAGCGAAGAGAAACAGAATGGAAGACCACAAGTGACAATCTAGTCACTAAAAGGAAGTGGTTAAAAAAAAAAAAAAAAAAAACAAAGGAGAAATTAACGGTAGGCCAAATACATGTAAAATTGTACATTTAGAGTACAGAAGAGCATGGAGGAGGTTTTGAACATGTAGTACTCTGCCAATATGTCAAAAGGGGAGAAATGAGGAGTCAGGTAACACAGAATAGAAGGGCGCGAGAAACTTTTACTCTGAGCACCTGCTTGCAGGACGCCTGCCATTGTAATCAGAACTCCAAGAAATCCCAGGAAATTCCAAAATTCGACGCTGTCTCATTAACCACATCTTTCACCAGCCATCCCAAGGCCTTGAAGCTTTTCTTTGTTCCCACGGCTCCCTTCCCTCTGGGACACGAGGGAGCTACTCCACCACCCGACCTCCTGCTCACACGCCCTGATGCTCCTCAGTCTCTCTTGCGACAGCTGCTGGGTGGCAAAGGAAGTGCCAAAATCCTCCCATAACTCATGACCGGGCGCTGCGGCTGCAGCACCTCCGAGGCCCCAACCTCGACTACTAACCTCCACCTCGGGGGCCTTTTCCAGCCTCGGTGGCTCTCTGACTCCCCACGGATCTGTCGCCCTCCAAACAGGGAAGGATGCTTACCCAAAACCCACTGCTTCACGCCTGCCTCAGAGCACTTACTCTCTGTCACAGAATTGTTATCCTCATTGTTGTGCTCCTCCACAGGCAGCGTCACATCCATATCTCAGGAGCCTCCCCTCAGTGGCCTCCAAGGGCCAAAATCTCCACGGGTCCTCTGAGGGCAGCTTGTGGCTGGGAAAGTAGCAGCCAGGGGCAGGCCACAAGGGGTGCTGCAGAGGAGGAAGGACCTGGAAGGAAGGGAGAAAGTCAGAAGAGACAGAAAAATGACAATAAAAACATGTGGGGAGGTGATGCCGCAGTGAGAAGGTAACGGTAGGCGGCGGCAGCGCCCCGGGCCCGGCGGCGGCAGCGCCCCGGGCCCGGCGGCGGCAGCGCCCCGGGCCCGGCGGCGGCAGCGCCCCGGGCCCGGCGGCGGCAGCGCCCCGGGCCCGGCGGCGGCAGCGCCCCGGGCCCGGCGGCGGCAGCGCCCCGGGCCCGGCGGCGGCAGCGCCCCGGGCCCGGCGGCGGCAGCGCCCCGGGCCCGGCGGCGGCAGCGCCCCGGGCCCGGCGGCGGCAGCGCCCCGGGCCCGGCGGCGGCAGCGCCCCGGGCCCGGCGGCGGCAGCGCCCCGGGCCCGGCGGCGGCAGCGCCCCGGGCCCGGCGGCGGCAGCGCCCCGGGCCCGGCGGCGGCAGCGCCCCGGGCCCGGCGGCGGCAGCGCCCCGGGCCCGGCGGCGGCAGCGCCCCGGGCCCGGCGGCGGCAGCGCCCCGGGCCCGGCGGCGGCAGCGCCCCGGGCCCGGCGGCGGCAGCGCCCCGGGCCCGGCGGCGGCAGCGCCCCGGGCCCGGCGGCGGCAGCGCCCCGGGCCCGGCGGCGGCAGCGCCCCGGGCCCGGCGGCGGCAGCGCCCCGGGCCCGGCGGCGGCAGCGCCCCGGGCCCGGCGGCGGCAGCGCCCCGGGCCCGGCGGCGGCAGCGCCCCGGGCCCGGCGGCGGCAGCGCCCCGGGCCCGGCGGCGGCAGCGCCCCGGGCCCGGCGGCGGCAGCGCCCCGGGCCCGGCGGCGGCAGCGCCCCGGGCCCGGCGGCGGCAGCGCCCCGGGCCCGGCGGCGGCAGCGCCCCGGGCCCGGCGGCGGCAGCGCCCCGGGCCCGGCGGCGGCAGCGCCCCGGGCCCGGCGGCGGCAGCGCCCCGGGCCCGGCGGCGGCAGCGCCCCGGGCCCGGCGGCGGCAGCGCCCCGGGCCCGGCGGCGGCAGCGCCCCGGGCCCGGCGGCGGCAGCGCCCCGGGCCCGGCGGCGGCAGCGCCCCGGGCCCGGCGGCGGCAGCGCCCCGGGCCCGGCGGCGGCAGCGCCCCGGGCCCGGCGGCGGCAGCGCCCCGGGCCCGGCGGCGGCAGCGCCCCGGGCCCGGCGGCGGCAGCGCCCCGGGCCCGGCGGCGGCAGCGCCCCGGGCCCGGCGGCGGCAGCGCCCCGGGCCCGGCGGCGGCAGCGCCCCGGGCCCGGCGGCGGCAGCGCCCCGGGCCCGGCGGCGGCAGCGCCCCGGGCCCGGCGGCGGCAGCGCCCCGGGCCCGGCGGCGGCAGCGCCCCGGGCCCGGCGGCGGCAGCGCCCCGGGCCCGGCGGCGGCAGCGCCCCGGGCCCGGCGGCGGCAGCGCCCCGGGCCCGGCGGCGGCAGCGCCCCGGGCCCGGCGGCGGCAGCGCCCCGGGCCCGGCGGCGGCAGCGCCCCGGGCCCGGCGGCGGCAGCGCCCCGGGCCCGGCGGCGGCAGCGCCCCGGGCCCGGCGGCGGCAGCGCCCCGGGCCCGGCGGCGGCAGCGCCCCGGGCCCGGCGGCGGCAGCGCCCCGGGCCCGGCGGCGGCAGCGCCCCGGGCCCGGCGGCGGCAGCGCCCCGGGCCCGGCGGCGGCAGCGCCCCGGGCCCGGCGGCGGCAGCGCCCCGGGCCCGGCGGCGGCAGCGCCCCGGGCCCGGCGGCGGCAGCGCCCCGGGCCCGGCGGCGGCAGCGCCCCGGGCCCGGCGGCGGCAGCGCCCCGGGCCCGGCGGCGGCAGCGCCCCGGGCCCGGCGGCGGCAGCGCCCCGGGCCCGGCGGCGGCAGCGCCCCGGGCGGCCCGGCGACCCCCCACGCCCAGGCCGAGGCCGGCCGGCGCAGCCCCCACCCCGAGCCCATTCATGGCTCAAACCCCAGCCCCGGCCCCAGCCCTAATCCCAGTGACCAACCTTAATCGCACCCCAATCTCAAAACACTGCCCGCCAGGTTGTAATGCAAAGCCACAGACACGGCATGCGCTCCTCATATACGGAAGAACATTTAAGCCAGCCTCCTATGTGGGTGGGGTAATCGGGGGCTCCTCCCAGCCCCGCTCCTTACAGGAGCCCTTCAAAGGGCTACACAAAACGTGGAACCCCCCCAGAAACCCTCCCCCCGAAGCCAAACTCACCGTGTGCTGCCGGCCCCTGCCGTGACCCCGGCCCCTGCCGCCATCCCGGGCCCTGCCGCGACTCCGGGCCCTGCCGCCATCTTGGCGCCGCGGAGGTCCCGCAGGTCCCGCTGCCTCCATGGCGGCGCAGAGCAGAGGAAGGGAGCGGTGACAGCAGCTCCAAGCGCTCGCCCGCGTGCAGCGCTGCGAGAACGCGCGTAAGAAGGTAGAAAAAAGGCCAAAAAAAAGGCAAAAAAACGACCAAAAACAGCGAATTTTTCCCTGTCCGGCCCCATAACGACAGCAACCACCGGAAAAGGGAGAACGTCGCTGCCATATGCAAATCAGCAGCCGACAGCCAATCAGCAGCCAGCAAGGGCGGGACAACGGAGGCGGCCAGCCAATCAGCGGCCGGAGCGAAGCCCGCCTCCTCTGTGGCGGCTCTGAGGGGAGGTCCCGGCCGCCATTTTGTGAAAGGCATTGTAGGGACTTTTTTTTTTTCCCTCATTTTTTTTTCCATTAAATCCCAACCCAAACGTATTACCTCCCGCACACCTCCTCCTTATAACAATAAAACCTGTTAATTTTGGTCTGAACCCAGTGATAATCGCACATTAATTGCTCAAATAAACGACAGTGGGGAAAACAGAGAAGGGAAGGGAAGGGATGGCAAATTCCTGTGAAAAAAAACTGATTTTAAACAATTTCATTTAAAACTCAGTTCTGTTATCAGGTAGCTGCAGGCGGTATTCAAGCAAATTCTGCTGAAATTAGGAAATTACGACAACAGCATTCAAGAGAATTCTGCTGAAATTTGGGAGTTTAATCAGGGTGGAAAGGCAGCATGGGTTTGGGGGAAAAAACAAAGTTTTCAGCTCAACACCAGCTCGTTAAACTATTAACATGCTTTTAATAACCCTAAAACCAGCAACTTTCAGCTGAGACTGGGGGTTCCGGCTCAAACCGCCACAAGACCCAAAACCTCCCAGATTTAACCCATAACAGAGACATTGGAGCCTGAGGCAGGTGGTGGAAATCACCCCAAATCCTGAAGAAAAAATAAAAGTACCATAAAATGAATATAAAAATAAAAGTAAAATAAAAATAAAAGTTAAAAAAGTAAAAAAATAAAAAAGTAAAAAAAAAATAATACAAATAAAGTAGCAGACCCATGAGCTACAGGCAGTGGAAATCACCCCAAATCCTCAAAAATAAAATAAATAAATTAATAATGATAATGATAATGATAATGATAATGATAATGATAATAATAATGAGGTGAAGGAGACTCATGAGCCACAAGTGGTGGAAAAAATAAAATAATTAATAAAAAGAGGTGATCCAGACCCGTGAGCTACAGATGGTGGAAATCACCCAACAGCCTGAAGAAAAAAAATAAAAAAAAATTGAAAATAAATGAACATAAATACTAAAAATGAATAAAAATGAACAAAATGAATAAAATTGAAGAAAAATGAAGAAACATAAACATAAATAAACACAAATTAAAATAAAATGAGGCGAGGCAGACCCATGAGCTATGGGCGGTGGAAATCACCCCAGACCCTGAAGACAAAAAATGAATAAAAATGAATAAAAATGAATGAATAAAAATGAATAAAAATGAAACGAGGTGAGGAAGACCCGTGAGCTACAGATGGTGGGAATCACCCCAAACCCTGACGGAAACAAAATCCAAATCATAACAATAACATGAGGCGAGGGGCGGCGAGGGGCGTCTCCGTTCCTCCTGGAAGCACCCGAAGGGTTTCGGGGGGACCCCGTCGCCGCCTCGTCAGGCCCTGGGGGGCAGTTTGATGGTGGAGAGCAGCACGCAGAAGTAGGGGAAGACCCTCTCGCCGCTGAAGGAGGCCACGCGGAAGGTGAAGACGCAGCAGCGGGTGCCCAGGGCGTAAAAGGAGACCTGCCCCACCTCGTAGTCCAAGTAGACCCCGATCTCCCCGCTGCGGAGCGGGACGAAGGTGTTGGAGGGCGCCGTGAGGGCCACGCAGAGCTCGTCGTACTTCTGCAAGCCCCAGATCTCGGCGTTGGGCTTGAAGAGGATCCGACCTTCCCTCCGCACCGATTCCCGAGCCACCCCCACGGTCCAGAAGCGCCCGCTCGCCTCCACCTCCCAGTAGTGGCGACCCGAGGTGAAGCCCTGGCTGCCCAACATGCACGGATCCGTGTCGAAACGGCCCGGACCCTGCGGCCAGCGGCGTCCCGGTCTGCCCCAGGTGGCCTCCTTGAGGTCCTCGGAGAGGATCACCTCGGGGCCGGCCGTGGTGGGATCCAGGGTGACATCCACTGGAAAGGGAAAGAGAGGAGGAGTCGGGAAGAAGCGCGAGCACAGAGGATCAACCGCCCCCCGAAAATCCACTCCAGTTGCTCGGTTTTCAAGGAGAAAGGGAGAGGAGGCGGAGAACCTCCAGGTGAAGCCAGAGATGGAGGTTCAAGGAGGTGGAGGACCTCCAGGTGAGGCTGGAGATGGAGGTGCAAGGAGGTGGAGGACCTCCAGGTGAGGCTGGAGATAGAGAATCCAGGAGATGGAGGCAGAAGGAGGTGAAGGACCTCCAGGTGAGGCTGGAGATGGAGGACACAAGAAGGTGAAGAACCTCTAGGTGAGGATGGAGATGGAGGACACAAGGATGTGGAGGACCTCCAGGTGAGGCTGGAGGTGAAGAACGTGGGAGATGAAGGCACAAGGAGTTGGAGAACCTCTAGTTGAGGTTGGAGATGGAGGCAGAAGGATGTGGAGGACCTCCAGGTGAGGTTGGAGATGGAGAATCCAGGAGATGGAGGTTCTCCAGGCGAGGCTAGAACTGGAGGAGCCTCACCCCCAACAGACTTCCCAGTTTATGGAGCCCAGAAGACACCAGGAATTGGGCCTTGGCTCCTTCTTGACCATTTTCTCTTACCTTGAAACTGTTTCGCTGCGTTGTAGTCCACAGCCAAGTCCCACGTGCACGGCCGGGGTTTGAGGAAGAAAGCCATCGCGCCCACCGTGTCCTCTCCTCCTGTCCAGAAGGGCCAAAAGAAGGACAAAAAAAAGAATAAAATTAAATTATTATCCCACATAATTGGCTCATCCACCATCTGTAGTCAAAACGCTTGAAAAAAATTGCTATTTTCCTCCAGCAGCCATCAAGGAGCTGGGTTTATTTAGGGCAAAACCCACAGATTTAATCTCTCAGATTAAATTTGAGATTAATCAAATTAATCAGATTATATCTCTCAGATTAAATCAGATTAAATCTCTCAATTCCTTGTCACTACAAAGGGAACACAAGGAGCGAGCCCGGACAAAGCAATCTTCCGCCAGATATGATTTATACCCAAAAATTCTCGTTTTGGGGCCAATTCAGCGACAAATCTGCCCTAAACCCACCCCTGCCTTCTCCTTGCTCTTTGGGCAACAAAAATGAATTTATTTTATTTAGAGGAGCAAGAAACATCCTTAAAATCGAGCTAAGTTGACACTGAGTTTCCAAAGGATAGTGTTTTGAGAGAAATGTTGCCAAAAGTGGAGAAATTTGCTTCCAGCCCCAGGGAAAAAGTGTGCACGGGGAGATAAGGGCTGGCACCGAAGGCTTCAAATCCCTCTTATTGAAGCCCAAAGCGGGGTTTTGCCCACAAAAAAATAAGTGCCTGTGGTAAACGGCTGCAGTTCTGAGCAGGAAAATTGTAAGAAAAGCCCCAAATAGTTGCAGAAATGCTACAAAACTCATAAAAAAAATATAAAAAAGGGAAAATTTAAAAAAAAAAAACAAAAAAACAAAAAACAAACAGACCCACCTTGCAGTGCTGGGATTTTCTCCTCTGTCAAAACTTTTTGGGTATTTCTTGGCCGTTTCCAGCGCCGATTTGGGGTTCCTCTGGCTGCTTTTTTCCCCCCACTTGTTTCTCCTCGCTTGGTTTTTCCCCTTTTGGCTTTTTTTCCCCCCGTTTCTCTGGCAGAGGCTCAGCGAAAGCTCGGTCCCGTCTCTGTCCCCGCCAGCTTTTATCAGCTGGGGGGGGAGGAGAGCCCCAATCTCCCGGCTGCAGACGGGGCCACGACACGTGTGATCACCTCCTGCCCGCTCCGATTGTGCCCTTTCTGCTTCAAGGCTACATTTTATATTTTCAATGCATTAAAAAAGAAAAAAAAAAAAGATAAAAAAAAAAAAGGAGAGAGGATGTGCTAAAAACCTGCATTCTTACACCGCAGCAGAAAGGAGGAATTTGGCGAACCAGCTGCGTTGCCATCAGCAAGAAAAGCCTGGAAACGTGACGATTTAGTCAACCACTTGCTTAAAAGTCATCTGGGGGCAGGACGAGGATGACAAACTCTGATTTTTCCACCCGGGAAGGTGGCGCTGGGGTAATGGGAACACCCCGGGGCGGGTCGCGGGATTTCGGCTTCGCCCCGTGCTGCTGCAAACCTCCGGTGGTGAAGCATGGAAGCAGCAAGGAGCCTCCACGCCGAGGCCGATCGCTCGCAGAATTTCCTCGCCGCTTTCTCCTGGCCCTGAAGAAACCCCGAGGGGTGAAAATCCTCCAGGTCGAGGCCGTCGGTGGCAATGGGCGAGCGGCTGCGGGCTCCGGCCACGAAGCTTTTTGGGACGCACCAGGAGGAGGAGGAGAAGGAGGAGGAGGAGGTGAGGCTGGCTGCGGGCATCCCGATGGGTTCGGCAGCTGGATGAGGCTGGCGCAAAGGGAAAATTTTTTTCATTTTGCGGTGCAAAAGCAAAAAGATTTGGCTCCTGAGGAGAAGCAGAAAGCTGGGGCCGGTTCCAGAGGTGGATTTGGGGAAGCTGCTTTCCTCCCCCAATTGACTGAGGATTTTAAAGCCAACAAGCCAAGCTGATCGCTTCATTATTTTTATTTTTTGGGGGTCTATATTTAGGAGAAAATCCAATCTCACCTACAATCCCTACGGAAAGTGTTAGCGGAGTTTTTAGACTGGAGAGTGGCCGACGAGAAACGCCGCCTGGACTACCTGGTAAGGGCCCTTTGGTGGTTCAGCAGCTCCGTTGGGGGCTTTGGGATTTTTTTTTTTTTCTTTTATTCTGCCCGAAACGCTCGGGAACATCCCCGCGACGCGCCCTGCAAAGCCCCACACCCGGTCGAGCCCGACCGCGCGGATCCCGGGCAGGTTTGGTGAGTGCTGCCTCCACGCCCAGCTGCGATTCCCCCGTGCACCTGCATATTAGCGTTTTAAATTGCTTTAATTAGCAGCATCGCTTCTTGAAATTCCATACCGAGCCCCCAAAGGGAAGTTTATTAGTAAGGAATTAAAACTTTCCCCTCGACGCTCACTTTCCGAGGCTCTGGTTTGGATTTTTGCGCTAATTATAAAAGCAAAAATGGTGATAGAAGGGGAAAAAGAGCAGAAAAAGCACCGGATAAACTGCACAACTCCCCTCCGGGCATTAATTAACCACATCCTGCTCTACCCCAGCCTTCCAACCCCCTGCCTCCAACCAAAGCGCTTTGTCCTTAGCTTAAAAAAGGAGGAAAATAAATCAGGTCTGGGGGAGACGCGCGGTCACGGGGGGGGAGGTTTCCCCTCCTGCTTCCTTCCCCCAGGAGACGAGCGAGGCCGAGCGGCGGCGCATCGGGGGCGAGTTCGAGCGGCTGCGGCGGCTGCTGGACGAGAAGGAGCGCGCGGTGCTGCAGAGGCTGGCCGAGCTCGACGCTGCCTTCGAGGCCGCCCAGGTGGAAAAAGCCTCGCGGGTGGCCGAGGAGATCGCGCGGCTCCACGGCCTCATCGGGCAGCTGGAGGCCGGGCGGCTGCCCCAGGTGAGGCTCCCGCTCGCCAGGATGAAGGTAAAACCCCCCAAAAACCACACACGGGGCCCTTAATCCCGTTTTTTTCCCTCCTTTTAGGATACCGGGAGCAGGTACGTGGCGCACCATCGCTTCCACACCTCATTACCCTGCTTCGAAGCCAATAAAACCCCAAAGCTTCACCCTCCAGGGATGAAACCAGCACCGCCACTTTCACTTTTCTGCTTCTCAGCACTACAAAACCCTCATCTCCCATTATTTCGGGTTTGTTACCTGCACGGGTTTAGCCCCGACCCTCACGCCGAGTCCACCTCTGTAATTTCTCTCCCCAGCTGGAACGAAGCGAGGCCGCAGCTTCCCCCCGAGCTGGAAAAGAGCCTGCGCTCCTGCCGCCGCCAGCACGCTGCCCTCGAGGAGGCTCTGAAAGAATTGCGAGGTAATTTTAGGAGGAAAAGGAGCTTGGGGGAAGGAGGCAGCGACTGAGGCGCATCCACCACCTCCCTGCCTCCTTCCTTCCAGACCCAGGGAGACCCAAACCGAAGCTGGAAACAGGAAAAATCCTGAGCACTGAGGAAAAGGGTAAGGCAGCTATTTTTATTTTTATTTTTTTTTTAAGTTTTTCTTCTTACTTCAGCTTTTCCTGGGCTTTGCCTCTGACCTGCGTGGGTCTCCCCTCAGCAAAGGGGACGCCAGATCCCGGCTCGGCTCCCCCGCAGGTTTTGGGGGACAGAAAAAGCGTGCGGTGGGACGAGGAGCAGGATAAGGCCAGGGAGCCCCAGCGATGCGAGGAGGCGCCGGGCGCCCTGGGCTGCGAGGGGGCTGCCCCGCGGCGCTGCTCGTGGGAGGTGGAGGAGAAGGCGCAGATAAGCGGACTCTGAAAGGGATCCCGGGCATCCCCCTTCCCGGCCATAAATGGGTTCAAACCGGCATTTTTCTGTGCACGTGATAGGTTTGTTTTAAAAAAAAAAAAACCAAAAAAAAAAAAAACAATTGATTATTTTCTCCTTCCTGGTTGCCATCCAAAGAGCGTGGGTGGGAGGAGGACTTGCGGTCCCATGCGGACCGGATTGAGAACTGCACCCGGCAGGTCCGCACCTGTGCATGGGAGGGGGAGACGGGGGACGTGCGGACCTGAGTGAGAACTTCATATGGGGCTGGGCAGCGGCGCGCTCCCCGCCCCGAGGTCTCCGGGCTCTGCCGGCGGAGCCGCCGCCGCCGCCGCTCCCCCGGGGGCTCTTTGAGGGACCGCGGGCGGCGCCTCCCTCCTTCCCCGCCTCCCTCCCTCTTTCCCTGCCGCCGTGCGCCCGTCGGGGAAGCCGCGGCGAGCGAGCGGCGCTGCCGCCGCGCTTTCATCAGCTCCGGCCACCCCGCGCGTACAGCCCCTCTGCTGAGCTCTCGGGGGTGGCTCTTAAAAGAGCCTTTGGGTTTAAGGTTTTATTGCTTTCTTCCACCGCGCGCTCCTAACGCTCCTCCTCAACCGCCGCCGCCGCCGCCGCCTCCGGGCGCCCGGCTGCCTCCGCACCCTCGGCCGCCGGCTCCGCTGGTGCCGCCGCGGTCTTGCCCCGAGGTCTCCTCGGCTTCTTCAGCCGCTGCGGGGTGGCTTTGACAGCGCGCCTCGGGCCCTTCGTCTTCCCCGCGGGGCGCTGGCGGGTTTCGCCGTCCGCCCTCTCGCTCCGCGCGACTCCCTCCATGCGCTCCTTACCGACGCGGCCGATGCGGAACGAGCCGGCGATGCCCGTGCCGGTTACGCGCTGCAGGAGCCCCTTGGTAACCAAACCGCCGAGCGCCGCCTTGAGGCGGCCGCTGTTCCTCACCACATCGTATCCCTCGGTGGCCAGCGTCTTCTTGATGAGAGCCAACGAGACGCCTTTGCGAGCCGTGGAAACGCAGACGGCGCGGAGAATGAGGTCCGACAGCGACGGCCGCCCCCGCTTCCTCGGCAGTTGCACCGCTAAGCCCGCCCGGGAGGTGGAAGGCTGGGACAGCGTGTTGCCGCGAGGCATGGCCGGTGCCACACCGGAGCCCCCACCGCCGTGCTTCGAGGCGCCGCTCCCCCCCCCTTCTCCGCTCCGCTCCCCGCGCCGCTCCCGCACGCGCCGCCGCCGACCTCCGACTGCGGGGTGGCGGGGTCCCCGCGGCCCCTTTATATAGCACCGGGCCGGACGGAACCGAGTCAACGTCCCCCCCCCCCTCCCCTCCCCGGCGGACGCAACAGGGTCAACCGCCGCGCGCCCCTGCTCCCCCCCCCACCCCCGGTTGGGCTCCCGCTGCCACCAAAACGCATTTTTCCGCCCCAAAATGGGGCATTTCTCCCCCAAAACCGCATCCTCTCGTCCTGGGACCTTTTCCTCCAGAAAAGCCATAGCTTTTTTTTTTTTTTTTTTTTTTTCCTGGATCCAGAAAAGCTGAGTTAAAGTCTCCTAAAGTACAGGAATTTGCCCCAAAAAGCCGAACACGGGACCAGGCATACAGCAGGTGCAACACATCCTTGCTCCAAGACGTTGGAGCTCCAAAACCTGCTCATAAGTAAAAAATAAACCTCACGTAAGAAGAGATATGGGCTTGCTTCCACACGTAATTTAATTTCCTTCTAGAAATTAAAAATTAGAGATGGAGAGAAATAACAGTTTCTGCAGGAATATTTTTATCCAGCACAGCTCTGGATTCCCCTGCTGCCGCTTGCAAGCTGGGCTGCCTCTTGGGAGGAAAAAGTAGCTGAAGCAACCGAGATTTAATTAAGCTTGAAATTACCCTCCTGGTGATTAACGCCCTGTGCCAGGTGTTTCCTGGAGGAAAGGGAAAAAGGGGAAGGAAAGGAAAGGAAAGGAAAGGAAAGGAAAAGAAAGGAAAGGAAAGGAAAGGAAAGGAAAGGAAAGGAAAGGAAAGGAAAGGAAAGGAAAGGAAAGGAAAGGAAAGGAAAGGAAAGGAAAGGAAAGGAAAGGAATTATTTTTTCCTTTTCTTTTTTTTTTCTACCTCGAGATCTGCCAGGATTTATTTTCCTTTCTTATTTTTATTTATTTATTTTTTAACGTTTTCTCGCGCCCCATCCTCGCGCACCAACGGCCCCTCGAGTCCCCCCCAGCGCGTGTGCGGCGCGGGGAGGGGGATCAGAAACTCCCCTTCTTATTGGCTGCCTGCCGAGCTGCGCGTTCCTATTGGCTGCGCGCAACAAACCAATGAGAACGCGCCTCTGCGATCCGCTAAGCTGAGCCTAGCTCGGCCCCTCCGGCCCCGCCTCTCAGAGGGGCGCTTTTGGGGTTTATTAACGGGGTTTGGCAGCATTTTTATTATTTTATTTATTTATTTTTAATTTATTTTATTCTATTTTATTCTCTTCTATTTTATTTTTATTTATTTTATTTTATTATATTTTTATTCTATTTTATTTATATTTTATTATTTTATTTTATTTTATTTTATTTTATTTTATTTTTATTCTATTTTATTTTATTCTATTTTATTTTATTTTTAGCAAATGCCTGCTGGGTTTTTGCACCACTCCTGCCTCTTTTCACCCTCGCTGCAAGCCACCTCCCGGGAGTTTCTGTGGTTTTCCTGGACAAAAACCAAACCAGATTCATTTGCGGCTCGGGCACCCGTTGTTTTTACAGCCATATCGGAGTTATTTTATTTTTTTATCAGCATAATTCATAACCGTAAAAACTTTTTGATAATCCTTTAAAAAAAAAAAAAAGTGGGTTACGATCTCTAAAAGTGAATATTTAAGTCAGAAACCCTTGCTCAGCTTGGTTCGCTGAATTAATTAGTAAATAAATGCATTTATAGCATTCCTTTCTGAGAAAAAGAGCCTGACGGCCTCAGCTTCCTCTTCCTTTTCGCTTCTTGGGTGGGGTTTCTCTTTTTTTTTATTATTTATTTATTTATTTTTCCTTTCGCTTTAAACCCCGCTGTGTTTACGGCCGGCTTCCAGGAAAAACCCAGCGCCCGGCCCCTCGCCGTGGGCGTTTCTCCGGTGGCCTCGCCGATTCCTCAGGACCATGGCCCAAGGAAACGCGGTGAGAAACCTCCAGGAGGAAGCCACCTGCGCCGTCTGCTTGGATTTTTTCCGCCAGCCCGTGATGCTCCTGGCTTGTGGCCACAACTTCTGCCGCTCCTGCGTCGCCCGCTGCGCCGAAAAAAGCCAAGACGGGGCCGGATCCTGCCCCCAGTGCCGCCTCCCTTTCCCCCCAGGAGGATTTTGCCCCAACAGGCAGCTGGCCAACGTGGTGGCCGTGGTGCGGGAGCTGGTGGAGGGCGAGCAGGATTTGTGCCTTGGGGGTGGGAGCCGAGCTCGTGGCGCAGACCTCGAGCATCGCGTCCCCCTCGCCGAGCCCCTCGAGGATCGGGTGAGCCAGGCCCCGCGGCCAAAAATGCTTGGATGAAAGTTGATTGCCCTCTCCTTCCCCAAATCACCCCTAAAAAATGCTTGGTGGTGAGAGAATTGCCCTCTCCCTCCCCAAATCCCACCAAAAAAATGCTTGGAGGCAAGAGAATTGCCTTCTCCTTCCCCAAATCACCCCAAAAAATGCTTGGATGTGAGAGAATTGCCCTCTCCCTCCCCAAATCCCCCCCCAAAAAAATGATTTCCCTTAAAACTCAGTTTTTCCGCCACGGGGTGAAGCTCTCTGCCTTCCTTCCCAGCACCCGGGAGAGGAAATTGGGCTGAAACGCTGCAATTTGGAGAGTTTTGAGCGAGTTTGGAGGAAGTGGGAGGGGTTGGCAGCCAAAAACGAGCGATTGAAACCCAAAAACCACAGGAGAAAAGGGGGGCCCCAAAAGGGTCTCACGAGGGAGGGAAAAGGGGGAGATTAATGGGACCTGGGGGGGGGGCTTTTAGGGGATTTAAGGAGCTCAGCCAAGAGGAGCAGCAGGCTGGGACCTCCAAATCTGGGCGTTTTAGGGCTTCTCACCTCTTTTTCCCACCCCTGCAGGAACCCACCCCGTCCTCCTCCACACCCCAGGAGCCCCTCGGACCCCCCCAAAATAAAATGCAAGAGGACGAGCGAGCGGCCACGCTGCTGACACCCCCGGGGGGGGCCCAGCAGGCGCTGCTGGTGGGTGCCAGATATTTTTAGGGCACAAAACGTGGCCCTTGACCCTTTTCCCTGCTCCCAGCCTCTTTTTTTTTTTTTTCTTTTTTTTTTTTTTTTTTCCCTCCCCAGGCACGAGTGGAGGCCGAGAGGCAGAAGCTGCTGGCGGTGCTGGGGGGGCTGCGGGGGGTCGTGGGCCAGCAGGAATCGTGGCTACTGGCCCGCCTGGGCCACCTACGGCGGGGGCTGGAGGAAGCCAAGGGCTGGCGAGGCGGTGGGAATCGCTGGGTGAGCCAAAATCCTCCCTAAAAAATCCCAATTTTCAGTTTTTTTGCACCAAAATAGTGCCTGAGCGTCTCTTTTCCTTCCTCCCCCCCAGGACGCCGGAGTCGCCCCCAGCAGGTACCGGGGGGGTTGTCGCCGCTGGGCAAAAAACATCGCTGGGAGCACGGCTTTGAGACACCATTTCTGGGCACAAATCTGCTATTTTTGGGACACAAAACTCCTTTACTTTGGGGCCACAAAAACTTCCACTTTGGGGCAAAAATCGCTCTATTTTGGGGGCACAAAACCCCTCTGGTTTTGGGCCATAAAATCCTCTATATTGGGGGGCACAAAAATCCTCTACTTTGGGGGCACAAAACAAAAAAAAATATTTTGGGGCCCAAAAAAGAAAAAAAATATAGTATTTTGGGGCCATAAAATCCTCTGTTTTCGGACACAAAACCCCTCTACACTGGGGGCACAAAAAGGACTCCATTTTGGGGCCCCAAACCTGGCTACTTTGGGGCACAAAAAAATTCTATTTTGGGACACAAAAATCCCCTACTTGGAGGCCAAAAAACTCTATTTTGGGGGCACCAAAAAAATATTTTGGGGGCATAAAAAAAACCTCTATTTTTGGGTCCAAACCCCCTCTATTCTGGGGGAAAAAAAAAACTATTTTGGAGGCCCAAATACCTCTACTTTGGGGTCATAAAACCCTCTATTTTTAGGCCATAAAATTCTCTATTTTGGGGCACCAAAAAAAAAAATAATAAAATAAATCAATTTTGGAGCACAAAACTCCTCTACTTTGGGGCACAAAATCCTCTACTTTTGGGCCATGAAACCCTCTACTTTGGGGCACAAAACCCTCTATTTTTGGGCACAAAACCCTCTATTTTTCGCTTCCCCCTGGCTTTACGGCACATTTTGGGGGGGGATTTGGGGTTTCCTGGCCAGGAGCCGCGGTGTTAAATATTCTGATTTTCCCCCCAACGAGGAGCACGGAGCCGAGGCCGCGGCCGCTGGAGCTCGAAGCGGAGCTCGAGGACTTCTCCCAAAAAAACAACGCCCTGGAAGCGGTGGTGGAGAGGCTCAAAGGTGCCTGGAGGGGAAAACAGGGCAAAAAACCGGTGATTTCGTGAGCAGAAAACGAAGCCTGGGCAGGGGGCAGGCGTCCCAAGAGCTGGCAAAATTGGGTTGGGAAGTCCAAATGCACCAAACACCCGTTAATTGAAAGAAAAAAATTAATAATTTTCACCCTAGAGACCCATTATAGCTCCCTTAAGGGAGGGAGAGCTGCAGACAATTAATTAGGGATTAAATCAGGGCATTAATTAAGTGTTCAGGGTATTAATTAGTTCTCCAGCCCTCTTAATGCCCAGAAGAGGTGGGGAAGGAGCAGGGCTGTAAATCTCTGGGTTTTTCTCTGTTTCCAGATGTCCTGGCTTGCTCCCTGGAGGAAGACCTGGGGGGATACCAGAAAGGTAAATCCTGCTAAATCCTCACCTTCTAGTTTCATATCCAATATTCGGGGCTGGAAAACCCAGGGCTGAGATTCTGGAGCAGTATTTGGAGCTGATAATCAGGTTCGACTCCCAAAACTGATGTTCTGGAGCAATATTTGGAGCAGGTGCAAGACCCAGAGCTGATAGGATGTGCAATATTTGGAGCTGATAATTGGGTTTAACTCCCAAAATTGATAATCTGGAGCGATATTTGGAGCTGATAATTGGGTTCAGCTCCCAAAACTGATAATTTGGAGCAATATTTGGAGCTGATAATCGGGTTTGACTCCCAAAACTGATAATCTGGAGCAATATTTGGAGTTGATAATTGGGTTCAACTCTCAAAAGTGATGATCTGGAGCAATACTTGGAGCAGGTGCAATACCCAGAGCTGATATTTGGAGCTGATAATTGGGTTCAGCTCCCCAAACTGATAATCTGGAGCAATATTTGGAGCTGATAATCGGGTGCAAGACCCAGAGCTGATAACTGGGGTGCAATATTTGGAGCTGATAATTGGGTTCAACTCCCAAAACCGATAATCTGGAGCAATATTTGGAGCTGTTAATTAGGTTCAGCTCCCAAAACTGATATTTGGAGCTGATAATTGGGTTCAAATCCTAGAGCTGAGATTGGGGTGCAGTATTTGGAGCTGTTAATTGGGTTCAGCTCCCAAAACTGATAATCTGGAGCAATATTTGGAGCTGATAATTGGGTTCAGCTCCCAAAACTGATAATCTGGAGCAATATTTGGAGCTGATAATCGGGAGCAAGACCCAGAGCTGAGATTGGGGTGCAATATTTGGAGCTGACGCCCTAGAGCAAAACCCGAAGCCGATATTGGGGTGCACTCTTTGGAGCTGATAACGGGATGCGCCAAATAATCAGGACTCAAGCATTGAACCCCCTTCTGTCCCCACAGCGAGCGTCACCCTGGACCCGGCCACCGCTCACCCCCAGATCCTGGTGTCCCCGGACGGCCGCAGCGCCCGGCGTCGCAAAACCCCTCGGGACCCTCCTCCGGGGAGCTCGGAGCGCTTCGAGGCTCTTCGTTGCGTCCTGGGCCGCCAGGGTTTCGCTGCAGGACGGCACCGTTGGGCCGTGGAGGTGCCGCCGGGACCCGACTGGGCTTTGGGGGTGGCTCGGGAATTCGTGCCCCGCAAGGGATGCTTCGGGTTGAGCCCCGCGCGGGGCGTTTGGGCTGTAGGGCAGTGGTTGGGGCAACTTCGGGCGCTCACCTGGCCCAGTCCCACTTGCCTGCCCTTGGCCCGGGTGCCGAAACGCATCGAGGTGGCCCTGGATTACGGGGGAGGGCGGGTGGCTTTCCGCGACGCCGACAGCGAGGCCGAGATCTTCGCCTTTCCCCCCGCCGCCTTCGCCGGCGAGAGGCTGAGGCCCCTGCTGTGGTTGGGAGA
This sequence comes from Netta rufina, assembly GCF_964035555.1. Taxonomy (NCBI): domain Eukaryota; kingdom Metazoa; phylum Chordata; class Aves; order Anseriformes; family Anatidae; genus Netta; species Netta rufina. The sequence continues at coordinate 2,728,574 of NC_140155.1, forward strand.
AGGGCCGGCCCTGCTCACTTTCTGCCCCTAAAAAGCCCCCCAAAGCCTCAGGTTTCACCCCAAACGCCTCCCTACCACTGTGTCCTGCCACTCACGCAGCGCCCGAGCTCAATAAACGGCTCTAAAAACCACCCTTGCTCCATTTGTTTTTTTCTTTCACCTCTTTTTTCCAGGCAGAAAGGATTCACCCGACTTAAATTTCACCCTCCTGATCCACACCAGGCTTGGACAGACCCCAAATTCCCCTTAAATGCAACAGAAGACCCCAAATTCCCTTTAAATGCAACAGGATGGACCCAAAATTCCCTTTAAATGCAACAGGATGGACCCCAAATTCCCCTTAAATGCATGGAAATGGACCCAAAACCCAGTGCAATTGCTTCGGGTTTCAGAATTGCTGAAATAAGTCCTAAAACCAGCGAAATAGGGGAAGTATCCTCATCTCCCACGGCTCTGGTTTCCCTCGCTTCGCATCTCCGCCCTTCCCCGTAGGAAACGCTGTGCCAAGGTTCCCATTTCACCATTTAATATTTGCCAGAAAGAGGGGAAAAAGAAAAAAAAAATACAAAGGAAATTGCACCCAGGCAAGCAGGAAGCAATTTCCCATATAAAGTGTTAAATCAAAGTCTATTTGAGGGGAAAATCCTCTTTTTGCTCATGCTTTTAGTATCCTGGAGGAAGAATCAGCACTGAATGAGAGCTTCTAATTAGGATTGAGAGCAAAAAGTGGAGAAAAAAAAGGAAATTAGGTCCCAAAGCTCAGCACCGTGGGGTTTTCCCCACCTGGAGCATCCCGATATCAAGCTCCTGGTGGTTTCTGTGTAGTATCCTGGCTGTTTGGACCAAAATTGTGGGTTTTTTTTGGTAATTCTGGCCTCCAGGCTCATCAGGACGCCCTCTTCCTCCTCCTGCAGGCATCGCAGCTCTGCCCTCTGCAGGTTCTGGTGGGTTTCTTGAACTCTCGGATGATTTTCCACTGGCACATGCCTGAAAAAAGGAAAAAAATACAGAAAAAAAAGAGGAAAAAATAAGGAATTAGCACATTTGTCTGCACACTCAGCCTCTCTTGGTGGGTTTTCTCTCTAGGTTGAGGCATGCACCTCCCAGCTGTCCCCTTCCTTGTTTTTTTTTTCCACTATTTTGTTAAATAAAAAGGATCAGGAGCTGGTTCATCATCACCTGGAGCATCAAATTCCCCACGGGAGTAGGCACAGGGATGGTCAAATCCTCCCCAGCACAGCACTGAGCCCAGGTCAGGTCACACCCAGCCACGTGCAACCTTGTGCACACCCAAAAATGGGGAGAAATGCCCCAAAAAATGAAAAATTCAGCACGGAGGAGATATTAGATGTGTTGTATAAGGGTTTTTTAAAGTGAAAAAGTCCATTTATGGATTGTGAACGCACACAGCCCTGAAAAGAAGGTTTTCTCACCAGAAAAAAAAGGGATTTATAATCAAGTTTTCCACTTTTCTTACCTGGTAATCCCATGCAGCTTGCTGGAGGGGGACAAGGCTCTGGAGCAGCGCTGATAACACAACTCCTCCCTGGGGGAAATCCTTTAAAATCCGCCTCAGGCCCTGGAAAAGCGAATTATTTTATTTTCCCCATTAAAACGGGCATTGCTCGGAGCTGTATTAGAGTAAACGCGTGGTGATATTGGGTGGAATTAGCCTGAGATTGGGGCTATTTGCTCTAATGAGATTTTAAGGGAGTTTTATAAGATAACAGACACCCAGAGGCAGAAGGAAAGGCAATTATTAAGGGGAAAACTGTGAGATTTAAGGGAAAATAAACACCACGAGGGTGGGTGAATGTGGTAACAGGGACCCAGAGCCCTCAGGGATCCCTTCCATGGATCTGGTCTGGGGCCGGGGAGGGGGCTTGGGTTATTTTTAGCTTGCACCGAGCGCTTTCAACCCATAGAAAGGAGAAATTGCATGAAAACCACGTCCTGTTCCTGCCCAGGTCGCTCGGGGACTTCACCCGGTGCCACAGTCGTTGCTGGGATGCGGGGCCAGGCTTTTATCACCATTTCACCACCTGTGAGCAAAAGGGAGGGGAAAGAGCAGGCTCGAGGGGGAAATTAAAACGTTTTTGAGACAGCAGGAGTGCATTATTCCAGATAAAGAACATAATAAATTGCTCTTAATGCTGGCTGATTTGGGGGGGTGCCAACAGCCCAGGACTCAGCAGGGTTAAAACCCTCCTTTCAACCCAAATTGCTCTGCCTGCTGCCACTCTCTGTGCCCCACTCACGAAAACTCAGCTTACCAGGCTAGGAGAGAGCACAAAACACCAGGAAAGGCACCGAGGAGCGCGGCTGGTTTCATCCCCAGGGCCCCAACAACTTAAATCAGGTCATCGACAAACCACAGCGGCTCAGATCTCCGCCAAACCAAAATTACAGCCCGGCGCAGCCTCGGTGGCGGAGGGTTTGTAATTCACTCTTCTCCACGAGGTAGTTTTTCCATTAGGTCGCTTTCAAAACAGAAGAGGTTGCTAAAGGGAGCCTTCTGGCACAAGCAACGTGCTTCTATTACGCCAACCAACGGCTCCTCGCGTGAATAAATTAAATTGCTTCTTGGCAGCGCCGTGCTCTGACAAGAGACAAGCTCCCGATGCTCTGATTTCTTCTCCTTTTCATCAGAAAAGCGTCAGAGAACTCCAAAGTCCACGTATCAAAGCCAAAACAGCAAACAAGCACAAACAAAAGAAAAAGTTGCCTTTCTGTGGAGCTCCACAGGCCCTGAGTCAGCTCGCTGGCGCTGACCCCGCATCGCTGCAGGGGAAATCAGACTCTTTTCCTCTGAATACACCTCACCAGCCTCGCGTCGGCGGCCTCGACAACAACCCTCTTGGCGTGGCGGGCACACAGCCCCCAATTTTCAAGCAGAGTCAGGAGGTGAACCTCACAGCCCGCCTGCAACGCTGCCCAGGCGGCCACATGGAGCCCAAATTCCCCCAGCAGCCTGCGAATAAACGCCGTAGGGAGCCTCAAAAAGAAGCGCTTCTGGGAAAACCAAAGTTTCTTACGCAGCGCCGAAACCCGAGAAGCCAGCGATGCCGGTGGAGGTTTTAATTTAGATTTTTTAATTGCTTTTTTACCACTCACCGGCTGCGGCCCCACCGCCTGCTTCACCCGCGCCATAGCCCCTGCGCTACCAAAATGGCTCACGCTTTGTCGCGCTGCCTTTTATAGGCGCCAGGCGCTCTCTGATTGGTCATCGCCCCCACAGCAGCGCTCCCATTGGTCACTCCACATGGCGCTCCCCCCCGCCCTCCAGAACAGACCTGATTGAAAACTGCGATCACGGCGAAGCGCGGCGGGCAATGGGGGGAGCGGACCTGAGTGAGGACTGCGCCGCTGCTCTCCACCATCGACCGTTCGGAAGCGTTAAAACTGCTTTTTTTTTTTTTTTTGCTCGTTTTTGGGGGGTTTTTAGTGAAAAAGGCAGCAGGGGGAGGGACGGGATCGCAGGGGACGCCGGTTAAATGTGGGATCTGTATAAAAAAGGAGGGGGTTGGGTAAAAATGCGGCTCAAAAGGCTCATTTTGGGATGTAACAGGTAAATTATAAAAATTTATAATTTCCCCCTAGAATTGAGTAAACAAATTTCCTCAAAAATTCACCCATAACAACAGCTCCTGGACAAACTGCAGCAGCAGGGCTGTGCCCTCGCCCTGCCTCATCCCCGGGGTGTTTTCTGTTAAATAATTTATTTTATTTGTGCCTTTCCCCAGGGTGAGCTCGGCAAGAAACCCAAACCGAGGAGAAATTTAAGAAAACATCAGTGCCCCGTGCCACCGCTTGAAAAGTGTTCATAATCCTAATACTTCCCCCTTTTTCTTCCTCGTCCCTAAAAATCACCCTGATTTAACCCAAAGCCCGCCGGGGAGCAGCAAATCCCCAGCTTGTTGCATCACTTTTCCCTCCCTACTTTCACCCCTTTACCCAGTCCTTCCCGCTGCCCTTTTCCCCTCTTTTTATCCCAATTTAATCGCTCCATTTCATAACCTTCCCTGCTCCAAAAAGAGGCGTTTTTTCCCTAAAAATAATAATCAGAACTGAGCATTTTTTTCTCATCCTAAACCCTCACTGCCCGCTTCAGCACGGGGCAACCCACGGGCCTCAACAAAGCCGCAGCTCGGGGTTTATTTGATATAAAAAACTGGGGGTTTTGTAAAATAAAAAGGGCTTTTTGGCTGCAAAAATGACACCCCCAGACCCAAATATAAATCCCCTGTACAAAAAGGGTGGTGCAGAACATATAGAGCAGGGAGCGGGGCGTAGGATGGGGCAGATGTAGTGAGGGGAGCAGCACGGAGCAGGATATAGGACACAGCCCCCTGTATATGGGATCCAGGCCATATGAAATATAGGGACCAGAGCACGCAGCCTGATGCAGATCCCAAACCATAAAGGGCTTAAAATATAGCAGCAAGGCCCTAAAGCCATATATAAGGACCAGATCCTACACAATATGGTCAGTTAACCCATATAAAGGAGTTTATGGCCTGTAATGCCCAGGCCATATAGGGCCCAGGCCATATATAACCCAATATAGGGTCCAGGATGTGCCGAGAGCCACAGCAAAACCAACAAAAAAATGAGGCTTTGGGGTTTGTTTTCTGTTTTTTTTTTTGTCGTCGTTTTCTTTTTTCCTTTTATTCTGGAAAATAATTTCTGCCTTCGGCGGCGCCGCTCTGGCCAAACCCCCGCGGATTCGGCTGCGGGGATGTTTTTCCCCCAAACCATCCCCCCCAAAAAAAAAAAAATAAAACCCCGCGCGGCTAAAATCTCCCCCGGCTGGAAGAAAACGCGCGAAAAAAAAACGCAATTTGGGGGAAATCAACCCGAAAAAGAAGACGATAAACGCAGCTGCTAACTCCAGCTGGGGTCGTAGCCCGTCCAGTCCGAGGGGGGCGCGAGGTAAACGCGCCGGCCGCGGTAGACGAAGCTGACGATGCCGCGGTAGCCGGCGCGGGGCACGCCGGATTTGAGGTCGTCCATGAGCCCCAAGGCTTTGGCGAAGGCTTTGAAGGAGTCGCGGCCGGTGTACTGCACTCGGACGGCGCCCAGCTCGCGGCGTTGGTTGCCCTGCAGCTCCTCCACCCGCACCTCGGGCGCCGCGTAGACGCGGGGCAGGAAGGAGCGTTCGTACTCCTCCTTTTTGAGGTAGGAGAGGTCCAGGCGGGTGAAAGGCACGAAGCGGTCGTTGAGCTTGATGAATTTCAGGTACTGGTCGAAAAACTGCCCGTGGCTCACCCCTTTGCGGCCGAAAGTCATGGTGCGGGATACCTCGGGGCGGATGCAGGAGCGGCCCCGCCGTTGCTCGGGTTGCCTCATCCAATCGTCCCAAAAAGCCCGCGGCCACTTGGGTTCCAGCTCGTCCCACAGCTCGGCGAGGAGCAGCCAGCCCAAACCGGGGAAGAAATCGGTGCGGTAAAGCAGCTCGGCCTGCCCGGCGTCCACCATCTGCTCCTTGCCGTTGTCGTTCCAAGCCGAGACGCACCAGAGGCTGCGGTCGGAGAGGAGGAGGGGAAAAGCGGCTTGGAAATACTCGAAAAAATCAGGGGCCACTTCCAAATCGTCCTCCACCACGATGGCGGCGCGGTAGCGGAAGGTGCGGAAGATTTGCCCCAAAGCCCAGCGGTAATGCCGGGCGATTTTATAATACCCTTGGAATTTTCGGTGCTCGGCGGGGACGGGGATGTCCCCGAGCTCGGGTTGACGGATGTGAGCCACGGCGTTGCCGTAGGAGGCGATGACCCGCGCCGTTTCGGCGTGCCCGCAGTCCTGGCTGACGATGACGGGGAAACGTTGGGCCGAGGGCCGGTAGCGGAGGAGTTTATCCAGGCAGCGCCGCACCGTGCTGCGGTCGCAAGCCATCACCAGCACCGGCAGCACCGTGGCGTCGCCCTCGGGTGCCACGGGGGGCGGGGAGGGAGTTTGGGGGGGTTTTTGGGGGGCCCGGCGGCGGCCCCAGAGCCCGCTGTAGCGGTGGATTTGGCGCAGGAGCTCTTTTTGGCGTTCCAGCTCGGTTTCGGCATCCTGCGCCAGGCGGATCACCTCCTCCGTCAGCCGGCCCCGCTCGGCCGAGGAAGAGGAGGAGGAGGAAGAAGGCGAGGAGGGCGGGCGGCTCCAGAGGAAGAGGAGGAGGAGGCCGTTCCAGGCGACGAAGAGCGCCGCCCCCCACAGCACCAGGCTGCTCTTCTTCAGCATCCTTCACCCGCGCCGCCGCTCACTCCGCCGCCATGGACCTGTGGGGGGACACAAACAAGGGGTTAGAGACCCCAAAAGGCCACCCTAATTCAGGAAATCCCATAAAAAGAGGGCAAAAATTGTTTTAGAGGGACATGGGGAACCAGGAAAAGCTCACTCTGCCACCATGGACCTGCGGGGGGGACACAGGAAGGGTTAGAGAGCCCCAAAAGGCCGCCCTAATTCAGGAAATCCCATAAAAAGGGGGCAAAAATTATTTTTTGGGGGAAAAAGGCATAGGGAAAATCTCACTCTGCCACCATGGACCTGAAGGGGGACACGTACAAGAGGGTTTCAAGCCCCAAAAGCCCACCCCAATACAGGAAACCCCATAAAAAGGGGGGAAAAGTGGTTTTAGGGGGACACGAGGAACCAGGAGAAGCTCACTCTGCCACCATGGACCTTCAGGGGGACATGAACGAGGGGTTAGGGAGCCCCAAAAGGCAACCCTAATTCAGGAAATCCCATAAAAAGGGGGCAAAAATTATTTTTTGGGGGAAAAAGGCATCGGGAAAATCTCACTCTGCCACCATGGACCTGAAGGGGGACACATACAAGAGGGTTTCGAGCCCCAAAAGCCCACCCCAATACAGGAAACCCCATAAAAAGGGTGCAAAAAATATTTTTTTGGGGGGAAAAAGGCATCAGGAAAAGCTCATTCTGCTGCTACAGACCTGCGGGGGGACACAGGAGGGGTTAGAGAGCCCCAAAAGCCCACCCCAATTCAGGAAATCCCATAAAAAGAGGGGAAAAATTGTTTTAGGGGGACACGAGGCACCAGGAAAAGCTCACTCTGCCACCATGGACCCGCAGGGGGACACGTACAAGAGGGTTTCGAGCCCCAAAAGCCCACCCCAATACAGGAAACCCCATAAAAAGGGGGCAAAAATTATTTTTTTGGGGAAAAAGGCATAGGGAAAAGCTCACTCCGCCGCCATGGACCTGCGGGGGGGACACAGGAGGGGTTAGAGAGCCCCAAAAGGCCGCCCTAATTCAGGAAATCCCATAAAAAGGGGGCAAAAATTATTTTTTTTGGGGGAAAAAGGCATCAGGAAAAGCTCATTCTGCTGCTACAGACCTGCGGGGGGACACAGGAGGGGTTAGAGAGCCCCAAAAGGCCGTCCTAATTCAGGAAATCCCATAAAAAGGGGGGAAAAGTGGTTTTAGGGGGACATGAGGCACCAGGAAAAGCTCACTCCGCTGCTATGGCCCTGCAGGGGGACACATACAAGAGGGTTTCAAGTCCCTAAAGCACAACCCAATTAAGAAAACCCCATAAAAAGGGGGGAAAAGTGATTTTAGGGGGGGGAAAAGGGACTGGGAAAAGCTCATTCTATCACCATGGACCTGCAGGGGGACATGCACGAGGGGTTTCGAGCCCCAAAAGCCCACCCCAATGCAGGAAATCCCATAAAAAGGGGGGAAAAAGTGGTTTTAGGGGGACATAAGGTACCAGGAAAAGCTCACTCCGCCACCATAGACTTGGAAAAGGGATTAGCGAGCCCCAAAAGCCCACCCCAATGCAGGCAGCCCCATAAAAAGGGGGAAAAAGTGAATTTAGGGGGGCACGAGACAGCGGGAAAAGCTCAGTCCCCCAAAAAAACCCCTTTTAGGACCCCCCCCCCGCGCCACGAGGGCAGCACCCGGCCAGAGGAAACCCCGAGAGGAAGCGAAACGCCCGCGGCCCCAACTCACCCGAGAGCCTCCCCCGAGAGACGTGGCACCGAGGGCGAAGAAAAACCCCAAAAGAAAGTCTAAATTAATTAATTAAGGGGAAAAAAAGGTCGAAATCCCCAGCACGGGGCTGAGTTCCCTCTCGGGGGAAGAGGGGCAGAGTCCGCCGGCGTGAAACATTAACCCGACGGGGCCGGGAAGGGAACGGAGGCGATTTGGGGTCAAAAAAGGGGGGAAAAGGATTAAAAAACCCTAAAAGCGAAGCCCCAGAAGGTTGCCGGGGGCCGGATCCTGCACGAGTTTTACTCACCCGGCTCCTGCCGGCGGAGGGAACACGTCAGCAAGGGGAGGAAAGGGGCGGAGAGGGGGGAAAAGGGGAAAAAAAAAAACAAAAAAAAATAAAAAAGGGAGATAAAGGATTGCTCAACCCCATATGGGGAGGGAGGGCAGCTCGGCTGGGCCCCGGCAGCTCAAGGGTTAACGGCGCGGGGCTGGAAAAGAGGGGGAAAAAGGGAAAAAGGGTTAAAAAAAATAAATAAAGGGAGGTGTGAGCAGGGGGAGGGGGAAGCAGCGGGGCTCTGGGTCGCGTCCCGATCCCAAAAGGAGGGGTTGGGGTCAGCAAAACGCCCCCCTCGGGCTGAAAAAGGGGGAAAAGGGTTAAAAAAGGGTGAATTGGGGATTTTTTTAGCTTATTTGGGGGGTTTTTAGCTTATTTGGGGAGTTTTTTTAGCTTATTTGGGGGGTTTTTAGCTTATTTGGGGAGGTTTTTTAGCTTATTTGGGGTCCCTGCGCAGGTAAAAGCAGCCCCAGGGGATGGGGATTAACCCCCAGCAGGGTTTTAGGGTCGCAGCCGTACCTGTAGGGGCAAAAGCAGGCGGTGGCACTCGCAGCCAGTCCCCAAATCTCCTTTTTTTTGCCTCAAAAAGGGGCCGGGGAGGACGAGGGGACGAGGTGTCAGTGCTGAGTAAGCGGAGCCGGGGATTTTCCCTGCCCTTGCGCCCGGGGAAGGGGGATTAGGGCCAGCGGGATCCCGCCCGCACCAAGAGCACACAAAACTCCTTCTGCCACCCCCAAATTCTTCGGTTTTTTACCCAAAACGGGCTCCTCTTTTCATCCGAGAAGGGAACGAGGCACCGCAGAGTCCCAGCAGAGAGAAACTTCCCGGGACAGCCCGAGGAAGTGGCATCAATTATCGTTAGGATCAGGAAATCCCAAAGATTCCCCTTTTTCCCCCCTTGTTTTTCCCATTCCTTTCTGTTTCGCTTCAAAAACGGGTGAAAACAAAGCGATTTCCGCCAAATTTGGGCAAAACAGTGATATTCACCCCAGTTTTTTTTGCTCGTCCAGGCTCTTCACGCAGAGGCTGAAGTCGGAGTTCAATAAGGACACAATAAGCATCCCATAAAACACCCAAATCCCCAAAAAAACTCGTTTAATACTACATTTAATAATTAAAATTAATTATTAATTTGCATTATCTTGGTGGCATAACTTTCTCACGAGGTTCTTGAGGGCGGTGTGCCAAAAATCCGCCCCCGTTTCCTTAAAAATCCATTTTTTTCCCCGTTTTCCAGGGGATTAAACGCATTTTGGGATGGAAAAGCAAGAAAATAGTTCATTTTGGGGGAAAATATTAAAATTTGGCGCTTACCTGGCTGCGGGGCCAGGGGGAGGGGGGTCGCTGGGGGGTCCCCCCCCCCCCCCTTTTCAGGGCCCCCCAAGGGCTCGATCCCTCGGGGTTTTGGGGTGAGGGCTCGGTGTGGGGTCGGCCGGGAGCTGTGGGTTCTGCTGCCTCCGTCCGGCCGTAGCAAGCTCTGAAAAGTGGAGAAAAAGGGGGAAAAAAAAGGGAGAAAAGTTAAAAAATTGGGTTATTTTCACGCAGGAGCCACCCTCGAGCCCTTCTTCCTCCTGTCCCCCAAATCCCTTGGGTATGGGGCGGCCCCAAAATGTCCCTATGGGTAAATCAGCCCCAAAATATTCCTATGAGGTAATAAATTTGCCCAAAAATGTCCCAATTGGGTAAAAAATTGGCCCCAAAATGTCCCCATGGGGTAAATCGGCCCCCTATGGGATAATAAATTGGCCCTAAAATGTCCCTATGGGATAAAATGGCCCCAAAATGCCCCCCAGTATCCCCATAGGGAAAAAAAAAAAAAAGGATAAAAGAAGGGGAAAAAGGGAAAAGAAGGGAAAAAGGGGAAAAAAGAGGGGAAAAGGGGAAAGGAAAAGGAAAGAAAAAGGGAAATGGGGAGGAAAAGGGGAAAAGGAGCCCCCCTAAATGCCCATAGGGAATAAGGGAGCCGTCCCCAACCCCGTATAGGGGACAGGGGAGGGCTCCTGGTATTAAAAATAGGGAAAAAAGAGGGAAATCGGGGAAAAATTAGGGAAAAATGATGAAAAAAAAAGGAAAAATGATGAAAAAAAGGAAAAAAGGAGGGACATAAGGAGGAAAAAGGAGGGAAAAAAGGTAAAAGGGCCCCTCCGAGCTCCTATAGGGTACAGGGGAGCCCCCCGGCCCTATAGGGCCCGTTATGGGGGGGTCCCGGCCCCCCTCAGCCCCCCCCCGGGCCCGGCCCCCCCCCCCGCCCCGGGCCCCGCTCCGGTACCGCGGCGCCTCCCGGCAGCGGCCGCCACTTCCGGTCCGCCGCGCCGGAAGCGACGCCATGGCAACGGCGAGGCCCCGCCCCCAACCCCCAAGCCCCGCCCCACCAGCCCTAAGCCCCCGCCCCCGTCCATCAAGCCACGCCCCCGGCGCTGCCCCGCTCCCCCCCCCCTCCTAAAAACAGCCTTTAAATCCCGTTTTCTCACGAAATCGACCCAAAATTTCACCTCAGGCCCGCGCCGCGCCGCGGAGCGCAGCCACCGACGCCCCCAGCGCGGCCACGGAGCGTTTTTTTTGCCCCCAATTTGGGTAAATTTAGCCATTTGGATCTAAAAATGGTGAAAATAAGCGATTTGGGGAGTTTTTTAAGTTTTTATCCCATTTCACCGCTCTTCATCCCTCCTGCTGCTGAGCTCAGTGGTTTTTAACTAATTACGGGCTAATTAATCAATGTAACGCCGCATTTTCAGCGCTTCATAATGAAAATCCTCCATAATCAGCACCAGCGAAAACTCCATTTCCCCAATAAAACAAAAATCAACTCTAAAACATTAATTTTGGGGCCACAAGCTGCAATTTTGGTCCATTTGGGTGGGGAAAACAGCATTTAGAGGCTGCTTCCCCCATCAACCCCCATGGCTTCCTGCAGAAAACCCGCCCTAACCGCTTTAACTCCCTTCCCACCGCCATTATTAAATAAAAATTAATCATTTAATAAATAAATGTAATTAATTATGGGAATTAAGGCGTTTTGGGGGCTGTTATTTTGACGGAAAACGCGCGTTTTGCCGGCGAAGTCCGGCAGGGGGCTCCCGCCGCGCCTCGCCGCCGCCATTTTGTAGCAGGAGGTGAGGGGCCGGAAGTGGCGTAGGGGAAGGGGGCGGGGCGACGCGAGGCGGCCGCTCTAGGCGGCGTGGTGGAGGTTGGACTTGTCTGCTCCGGGCGGTGGGGGGGCTATAGGGGGGGGATTATAGGGGATGGGGGGGATTTGGGGGTAAATGGGGGGGATTTGGGGCACTGGGAGGGGTGATTGGGGGCAGTAGGGGAGGGTTTGGGGTGATTTAGGGTGGTATGGGGTAATGGGGGGGCAGTAGGGGGGTGATTTAGGGCACTGGGGGATGATTTGGGGTAATTGGGGGCAATGGGGGGGCTATTTGGGGCAATAGGGAGGGATTTGGGGTAATTGGGTGTGGATTTGGGGTGATTGGGGGCAATGAGTGGGTGATTTGGGGGTAATTGGGGGTGATTTGGGATGATCGGGGGCACTGGGGGGGCTCTTTGGGGCAGTGGGGGGTGATTGGGGGTAATTGGGGTGGATTTGGGGTGATTGGGGTAATGGGGGAGCAATAGGGGGGTGTTTTGGGGTGATCAGGGCCGACTGGGGGGCACTGGGGGGGCTATTTGGGCTAATGGGGGGGCCGATTTGGGGCAACGGGGGGGTAATTGGAGTCAATTTAGGGTGATGGGGGCAATTGGGGGGGGGATTTGGGGGCAATAAGAGGTAATGGGGGGGGATTTGGGGGGCAATTAGGGGTAATGGGGGGGGGGTCATTCAGGGATTTTTTGGGGGGATTGGGGGCGATCAGAGGGTGTTTAGGGCTGATTGGGGGGGATTTGGGGCGATTTGGGGCAACGGGGATTATTTGGGGCAGTTTTTGGGGGGGATTTGGGGTAACTGGGAGGGGATTTGGGGTGATTGGGGGGGGATTTGGGGCAATTTGGGGCGATTTGGGGCAATGGGGAGGAATTGGGGGATTACAGAGGGGAAAAAACGCCTCAGAAAGGATTTGGGGCGCCGTGCCTAACGGGGCCGAAAGACGAGGACATGGGGGGCACGGAGGCGACCCTATAACCCCCCCCGCGTCCCCAAAAAAGCCATGGAGCCCCCCCCCTCGTCGTGCTTCCAATCCTGCCTGGATTTCTGCCCCGAATGCGGCTCCATCCTGCCCCGACCCGGCCCCCCTCAGCACCGTCCTCTGCCCCCGCTGCGCCTTCGCCCTCGACATCGCCGGTGGGGTTTTTTTTTTGGGGTGGGGGGGCACCTAAAACCCCCCCCCCGATCCCAAAAAACCCCTACGACCCTAAATTTTTGCCCTTTTTTGGGTAGATTTTGAGGGCCGGGCCGTGCGAAGCGCCCTGGAGTTCAACCGCCTGCAGGCCGGGGGGGGGGGGGGGCGAGGCCCCGAGCCTGCCCCCCAAGCCGAGGGGCCGGTGGTGAGTGGGGGCACCCCAAAACCTTCCCCCCCCCACCCCCAAAAAAAAACCCCACAACCTGAAACCCCCTTAGGGTGGCTGGAAACCCCCCCAGAAACGCGATCCTCAGCCCACAAATCCCGTTGGGATGGGTTTAAAGCCCCCCCATTTTGGGGACCCCCACCCCAAAATCCCCATTTTTATGGGTATTAAAGCCCCCCCAAATTGGCACCCCAACCCTAAAATCCCCTTTTTATGGGTATAAAGCCCCCCCAAATTGAGACCCCCACCCCAAAATCCAATTTTTATGGGCATAAAGCCCCCCCAAATTGGCACTCCCACCCCAAAATCCCCTTTTTATGGGTATAACCCCCCCCCCAAAATTGAGACCCTCACCCCCCAAATCCCCCTGGGATCCCTTTAACCCCCCCCATTTTGGGCCTCCCACCCCCAAATCCCCTTTTTATGTGTATAAACCCCCCCCCAAATTGAGACCCTCACCCCCAAATCCCCCCCAATCCCTTTAATGCCCCTTCATTTGGCCCCCCCCCACCCAAAATCCCTTTTTATTCCTACAAACCCCCCCATTTCACCCCCCCCCCACCCCATAAACCCCCCCCTAGAACGTAACCACATCCCCATAACCCCCCCCCCCGGGCGGGCTTCAAACCCCTCCGGGATCCCAATTCGGGGGTGTCACACCCTCAAAAACCCCCCGAAATTTTTTTTTTGGGGTGGGGGGGTCCAGGTGGAGCGGCGCTGCCCCCGCTGCGGCCATGAGGGGATGGCCTACCACACCCGCCAGATGCGCTCGGCCGACGAGGGCCAAACCGTCTTCTACACCTGCACCCGCTGCCGGTGAGACCCCCCCCCCAAAAAAAATCCCCCCCCCAACACATCGGGGACAACCCCTAAAAAAGCGGGGACCCCCCCCAAAAAAAAACGGGGACCCCAAAAAAAGGATCCCTCCGTAACCGCCCCCCTCTTCTCTCTGCAGGTTTCAGGAGAAGGAGGATTCGTGACGGGGATATTTGCCCCCCCCCCGGGAATATTTGCCCCCCCATGTTGATATTTGCCCCCCCCATGTCGATATTTGCCCCCCCATGTCGATATTTGCCCCCCCCCTTTGTTATTTGCCCCTTTTGTGGTGTTATTTGCCCCCCACCCCTCCCTGTATGGGGAATAAAAGCCCCCGTGGGGCCGTTTTAGGGTTGTTGTGGGTGTCTTAATTGCCCCCCCTGCCCCATAATGCCCCCCCCCAGGTCATAAACTGCCCCCTTCACCCCTATTTACCCCCCCAAATTGCCCCCTTACCCCATATTTACCCCCCCAAGCCCCTTAATTGCCCCTTTTACCCCCCCAGCCCTACACCAGCCCCCAAACCTCTTTAATTGCCCCCTGAGCTGCCCCCCCCAGTCCACCAACTGCCCCCTTTGCCCCTATTTACCCCCCCCCAATCCCCTTAATTGCCCCTTTGGACACCTGAATTGTCCCCCACACCCCCCTATTTACCCCCCCCCAAATCCCTTAATTGCCCCCTTTTACACCCCCCCAACCCTAAATCACCCCCCTACCTCTTTAATTACCCCTGAACTACCCCCCCCCGGTTATAAACTGCCTCCCTTGCCCCTATTTGCCCCCCTAAGCCCCTTAATTGCCCCTTGGACACTTGAATTGCCCCCCATGCCCCCTATTTACCCCCCCAATCCCCTTAATTGCCCCCAAACCCCCTTAATTTCCAAAAAAAAACACATTAATTGCCCCCCATTCCCTTAATTTCCCCCCAAAATAACATTAATTGCCCCCCGTTCCCTTAATTACCCCCTTAATTACCCCCCTCACCCCCCTTAACTGTCCCTCCACTCCTTTAATTGCCCCCTCCCTAAACGGTATCTGCCCCTTTAAGACCGCCTTCCCCGTTAAGCGCCGCGCATGCGCACTCCGCACCGTACGGCGGAAGCGCCCCTAGCGGGGGACCCCATTAAGCGCCGGACCGACCGGAAGTGCTCTCAGGGGGACCAATTGAAGCGCCGCGCCGCGGGGCTCGGTACCGGGGGCGGGGGGGGGCGCAACCGGAAGCGGAAGCGGCGAGGCCTCGGCCCCGCCCTTCCGGGCCCGTGACGGGGCCTCGGCGGCGGCGGCGGCCCCCGGGGGCCGGGCTGGGGCCATGGCGGAGACGGCGGAAAGCGGCGGCTGCGGCACCGCCACCGTCACCCAGACCGGCACCGCCGAGCCGGTGAGGGCCTTAATTAACCGGGAAGGGGGTTAATTAACCCGGGGAGGCGGTTGAAGTACCGGGATGGGCCTTAATTACCGGGGGAGGGCCTTAATTACCGGAGGGGGGGGGCCTTAATTAACCGGGGGGGTCTTAATTATCGGGGGAGGGGGGTATGAATAACGGGGAGGGCCTTAATTACCGGAGGGGTGGCTTTAATTAACCGGGGGGGGACTTAATTACCGGTGGGGGGGGGCTTTAATTAACCGGGGGGGGCTTAATTACTGGGAGAGGGGGCTTTAATTAACCGGGGTGACCTTAATTACCGGGGGAGGGGGATATAAATAACGGGGGGGGCTTTAATTAACCGAGGGGGGGGCTTAATTATTGGAGAAGGGGGCTTTAATTAATGGGAGGGGCCTTAGTTACCGGGAGAGGGGGCTATGAATAACGGGGGGAGGGCCTTAATTAACCGAGGGGGCCTTAATTACTGGGGGAGGGGGGCTATAAATAACGGGGAGGGTCTTAATTACCGGAGGTGGGGGGCTTAATTAACCGGGGGGGGCTTAATTACAGGCGGAGGGGGCTATAAAGAATGGGAATGGCTTTAATTACTGGAGGGGGGGGCCTTAATTAACCCGGGGGGGGTCTTAATAAACCGGGGAGGGGCTTAATTACCCGGGGGAGGGGGGCTATAAATAACGGGGAGGGCCTTAATTAATGGAGGGGGTGGCTTTAATTATGAAGGGGGGGCTTTAAATACTGGGGAGGGATTAATTACCGGGGGAGGAGGCTTTAATTAACTGTGGGGGGCTTAATTACTGGAGGGGGGGGCTTCGATTAACGAGGGGGCCTTAATTACCGGGAGGGGGGTCTTTAAAGATCTGAGGGGGGGCCTTAATTAAGCGGGTTTGGGGGCAATTAAGAGGTTTTAGGGGCTGTAAGGACTGAGGGGGGGGGCAAAAAGTGTGTGTGGGGGGCAATTAATTGGGGGAGGGGCAATTAATTAGGGGGGTGATAAATGGGGGGGGCTTTTTAATGAGGTTTTAGGGAGGGGCTGTTAATTGGGGGGCAAGACAGACAGGAAGGAGGGGGCAATAAGGACATGGAGGGTGGGCTAATTAAGCCCTGGGGGGGGGTTAATTAAGCCCTGGGGGGGTTAATTAAGCCCTGGGGGGGGGGGTTAATTAAGCCCGGGGGGGGGTTAATTAAGCCCGGGGGGGGTTAATTACCCAGGAGAACCGCAGCCTGACGCTGAAGCTGCGCAAGCGAAGCCGGACAAGAAGGTGGAGTGGTCGAGTGACACCGTGGACAACGAGCACCTGGGGCGCCGCTCCTCCAAGTGTGAGACCCCCCCCCAATTGATAAGGACCCCCCCCCGAACTGATAAGGACCCCCCCGGATTGATAAGGACCCCCCCCAGTTGATAAGGACCCCCCCAAATTGTCCCCGATCCCCCCCTTTCCCCCTCCAATCCCCGCCTTTCCAGCACCTGGGGCGCCGCTCCTACAAGTCTGGACCCCCCCCCCAATTGATAAGGACCCCCCCGAACTGATAAGGACCCCCCCAAGTAGATAAGGACCCCCCCCAAATTGTCCCTGACCCCCCCATTTCCCTCCTAACCCCCCCAAATCATCCCCGATCCCCCATTTCCCCCCTGACCCCCCCCAAAATGCCCCCAACCCCCAAAAACTGCCCCAACTTGCCCCCAGCCCCCCAATTTCCCCCCCAACCCCTCAATTTCCCTCCTGACCCCCCCAAAAATCCCCCTCGATCCCCCCAAATCCCCCTCAGCTCCCCCATTTCCCCCCCAACCCCCCAAAAATCCCCCCAACCCCCCCCCAAATCATCCCCAATCCCCCCATTTCCCCCCCTGACCCCCCCCCAAAATCCCCCCTAACCCCACAATTTCCCTCCTGACCCCCCAAAAATCCCCCCCCAGCTCCCCAAATCATCCCCAAAGCCCCAATTTCCCCCCCCAACCCCCAAAAAATCCCCCCCCGACCCCCCAATTTCCCCCCCAACCCCCCCCAAATCATCCCCAATCCCATTTCCCCCCTGACCCCCCCCAAAATCCCCCCCAACCCCACAATTTCCCCCCCAACCCCTCAATTTCCCTCCTGACCCCCCAAAAATCCCCCCCAGCTCCCCCCAAATCATCCCCAAACCCCCAATTTCCCCCCAACTCCCCCCAAAATCACCCCCAGCCCCCCCCATTTCCCCCCTGAGCCCCCAGTTTCCCCCCCCCAGCCCCCCAATTTCCCCCCCCAACCCCTCAATTTCCTTCCTGACCCCCCAAAAATCCCCCCCAGCCCCCCCAATTTCCCCCCCAACTCCCCCCAAATCATCCCCAAACCCCCAATTTCCCCCCCAACCCCCCCAATTTCCCCCCTAACCCCCCCCCAAATCATCCCCAGCCCCCCCCATTTCCCCCGTGAGCCCCCAGTTTCCCCCCCCAGCCCCCCAATTTCCCCCCCCCAACCCCTCAATTTCCTTCCTGACCCCCCAAAAAATCCCCCCCGACCCCCCAATTTCCCCCCTAACCCCCCCCCAATCATCCCCAGATCCCCCATTTCCCTCCCTGGCCCCCCCCATTTCCCCCCCAACCCCCTAATTTCCCCCCCCAACCCCCTCAATTTCCCTCCTGACCCCCCAAAAATTCCCCCCCAATGCCCCCAATTTCCCCCCTAACCCCCTCCAAATCATCCCCAAACCCCCAATTTCCCCCCTGAGCCCCCAAAAATCCCCCCCAGCCCCCCAATTTCCCCCCCCGACCCCCCAATTTCCCCCCTGAGCCCCCAAAAATCCCCCCTAACCCCCCCCCAAATTTCGTGCCCCCCCCCCAGGCTGCTGCATCTACGAGAAGCCGCGGGCGTTCGGGGAGAGCTCGACGGAGAGCTCGGAGGACGAGGAAGAGGAGGAGGAGGAGGACGAAGGCTGCGGGAACGTGCACTGCGTGCGGGGTCACAAACGGGGCCGGGGGCGGCGGGGAGGGGGGGGGACAACGGGGGCGGCGCCGGGGGGGGGACCCCCAAACGTTGCCCTCCGGGACTCCGGGGCCGCCGGCCCCCATGGAGCACTGAGGGACCCCGTGGATGTCCCGAAAAGTGAGATCCTGACCCCAAACATCGAGATCCTGACCCTAAACATTGAGATCCTGACCCCAAACCTCGGAATTCGGACCCCAAACATCCGAATTTTGACCCCAAGCATCGAGATCCTCACCCTAAACATCGAGATCCTGACCCCAAGCATCGAGATCCCGACCCCAAACATCCGAATTTTGACCCCAAGCATCGGGTCCTGACCCTAAACATCGAGATCCTGACCCCAAACATCCGAATTTTGACCCCAAGCATCGGGTCCTGACCCTAAACATCGAGATCCTGACCCCAAACATCCGAATTTTGACCCCAAGCATCGGATCCTGACCCTAAACATCCAAATTTTGACCCCAAGCATCGGATCCTGACCTAAAACATCAAGATCCCAACCCCAAACCTCGGAATTCCAGCCACAAACCTTGGGATCCTGACCCCAAACATCGAGATCCTGACCCCAAACGTCCGAATTTTGACCCCAAACATCGAGATCCTCACCCCAAACCTCGGAATTCCAGCCACAAACATCGAGGTTTTGACCCCAAACCTCAGAATTCGGGCCCCAAACATCTGAATTTTGACCCCAAGCATCAAGATCCCGACCCCAAGCACTGGATCCTGACCCCAACCTTGGAATTCTGACCCCAAACTTTGGAATTCTGATCCCAAACATCCGAATTTTGACCCCAAGCATCGGATCCTGACCCTAAACATCAAGAATCCAACCCCAAACCTCGGAATTCTGGCCACAAACATCAAGATCCTGACCCCAAACCTCAGAATTCTGACCCCAAGCATCAAGATCCCCGACCCCAAGCACTGGATCCTGACCCCTAAACATCAAGATCCCAACCCCAAACCTCAGAATTCTGACCCCCAAACATGGAGATCCCAATCCCAAGCATTGGATCCTGACCTAAAACATCAAGATCCCAACCCCAAACATTGGGATTCTGACCCCAAACATTGGAATTCAGACCTCAAGCATCAGATCCCGACCCTAAACATCAAGATCCTGACCCCAAGCACTGGGATCCTGACCCTAAGCATCAAGATCCCAACCCCAAACCTTGGAATTCTGACCCCAAACATCAAGATCCTGATCCTACACGTCAAGAGCCTGACCCCAAACATTGGATCCTGACCCAAAACATCTGAATTTCGACCCCAAACCGCGGAATCCCGACCGGAAACTTGGAATCC
>NC_140155.1:2748025-2782051 GCF_964035555.1 Netta rufina
ACCCACCCCAAAACCCCTCCTACCCACCCCAAAACCCCTCGTACCCACCCCAAACCCTCTCTAGCAACCCCAAAACCCTTGTACCCACCCCAAACCCCCTCTAGCAACCCCAAAACCCCTCGTACCCACCCTAAAACCCCTCATACCCTCCTCAAAACCCCTTGTACCCACCCCAAAACCCCTCTAGCAACCCCAAAACCCCTGGTAGGAACCCCGAACCCCTCGTACCCACCCAAAACCCTCTGGTAACAACCCCATAACCCCTCGTACCCACCCCAAACCCCCTCTAACAACCCAAAACCCTCCGAACTAACCCCAAACCCCCTCTAGCAACCCCAAAACCCCTCGTACCCACCCCAAACCCCCTCGTACCCACCCCAAACCCCCTCATACTCACCCCAAAACCCCTCGTACCCACCCCAAACCCCCTCTACCAACCCCAAAACCCCTCGTACCCACCCCAAAAACCCCTCATACTCACCCCAAACCCCCTCAAACCAACCCCAAAACCCCTTGAACCCACCCCAAAACCTATGTACCCACCCCAAACCCCCTCTAACAACCCCAAACCCCCTCCTACCCACCCCAAACCCCCTCGTACCCACCCCAAACCCCCTCGTACCCACCCCAAAACCCCCCCGACCTTATACTCCAGGGCCGCCTCCTCCAGGGGCACCAGGCGGTGGGCGCGATGGGCGCTGGAAATCCCGCACGCCAGGCAGGCGGGGGCCTGGTCCTCGCGACAAAACCGAACCAAGGCCCGGCCGTGGAGCGGGCAGCAGCTTTCGGGGTCGTTTTCGGGGTTTTCGGCTTTGCGTTTGGGGCCGCGGAGCTGGCGGCGGCCTCCACCATGTTGGCCAGCTGGCGGTTGGGGCGCAGGGCCCGGCGGCGCGAGGTTTTTCGGCAAACGGGGCAGGGGAAATCCCGGGAGAGCTCGGCCCACCAGCGGGTGATGCAGGAGCGGCAGAAATTGTGGCCGCACTCCAGCAGGACGGGGTCCCGCAGGTAGCCCAGGCAAGACCGAGCAGCTGGCCTCCACCCGGAGGGTCTCCAAAGGGTCGGCGGAAGCCATGGTGAAGGGGTTTTGGGGGGGGAAACGGGGCGGTTCGGGGGAAAAAATTTGAAGGTTTTTTGGGGGTTGGGAGGCAGAAGAATGGGTGTAGGGCTTCAAAGGTGTTTTGAGGGCAAAACCGCTCGATTCCGTCAAAGCTACAGCGTCATTTTGGAAGGAAGGTGTCAAAGTGGGTTCAAAGAGGTTTTGGGGGAAAATAGGCTCGATTCGGGGAAAAAAAACATGGAAGGTTTTGGGGTTGGGAGGCAACAAGGTGGCCGCAAGGCTTCAAAGTTGTTTTGAGGGGAAAATGGGTGGATTCCGTCAAAGCTACAGCGTCATTTTGGGAGGAAGGTGTCAAAGTGGGTTCAAAGAGGTTTTGGGGGAAAATGGGCTCGATTTGGGAAAAAAAAATGGAAGGTTTTTGAGTCAGGAGGCAGAAGAATGGGTGTAGGGCTTCAAAGGTGTTTTGAGGGGAAAACGGCTCGATTCTGTCAAAGCCACACTGTCATTTTGGAAGGAAAGGGCCACTGTGGAATAAAAGAGGTTTTGGGGGGAAATGGGGTGATTCGGGGGAAAAAATTTGAAGGTTTTGGGGTCGGGAGGCAGAAGAATGGGTGTAGGGCTTCAAAGGTGTTTTGAGGGCAAAACCACTCGATTCCGTCAAAGCTACAGCATCATTTTGGAAGGAAGGTGTCAAAGTGGGTTCAAAGAGGTTTTGGGGCAAAACCAGCTGTTTTCTGTCAAAGCCACAATGGATTTTGAGAGGAAGGTTCCAAAGTGGATTCAAAGCAGTTTTGGGGGGGAAACGGGGCGATTCGGGGAAAAAAATTTGAAGGTTTTGGGGGTCGGGAGGCAGCGAGGGGGCCGCAAGGCTTCAAAGGTGTTTTGAGGGGAAAACGGCTCGATTCTGTCAAAGCCAAAGTGTCATACTGGAAGGAAGGTGTCAAAGTGGGTTCAAAGAGGTTTTGGGGAAAAGAGGCTCGATTCGGGAAAAAAAAAACATGGAAGGTTTTGGGGTCGGGAGGCAACAAGGTGGCCGCAAGGCTTCAAAGGTGTTTTGAGGGGAAAATGGCTCGATTCTGTCAAAGCTACAGCGTCAATTTTGGAAGGAAGGTGTCAAAGTGGGTTCAAAGAGGTTTTGGGGCAAAAAACGGCTCAATTCTGTCAAAGCCACAGTGCCATTTTGGAAGGAAGGTGCCACAGTGGATTAAAAGCACTTTTGGGGCAAAAACGGCTCAATTCTGTCAAAGCCGCAGTGTGATTTTCAGAGGAAGGTTCTAAAGTGGATTCCAGAGGTTTTGGGGGAAAAACGGCTCGATTCTGTCAAAGCCACAATGGGATTTTGAGAGGAAGGTTCCGAAGTGAATTCAGAGAGGTTTTGGGGCAAAACCAGCTGTTTTCGGTCAAAGCCACAATGGGATTTTGGCAGGAAAGTCCCAAAGTGGATTCAAAGTGGTTTTGGGGTGAAAACAGGCGGGTTCGGTCCAGGCGATGACGTCACTTGGGGCGAGGGTGGCGGCATTCTGGGGGAAAATCCGGTGAAATCCGTTCGGTTTTGGGGAAAAAACGCTCGATTTGGGGTGAAATCCGCTCGATTTTGGGGAAAATCCGCCCGATTTCGGGGGTCGTGCCGGTGAGAGGCGCCCTATAGGAGAGACCGTATGGAAAGGGCCCTATAGGGGACCCTATAGGCAGGGGGCTGGCCCCAAATCCCTATAGGGGACGGCCATAGGGGGCCCTATAGGGGACACCCCATAGGGGACACCCCATAGGGGACCCTATAGGAAGGGGCTGGGCCCGGATTCCCATAGGGAAGCCCCTAAAGAAACCCTATAGGGGACTTCTATAGGGGACCCTATAGGAAGGAGCTGTGCTCAGATCCCCATAGGGAAACCCTACAAGGAACCCTATAGGGGACATCTATAGGGGAAATCCCATAGGGGACGCCCTATAGGGGACATCTGTAGGGGACACCCCATAGGGGACCCCTATAGGAAGGGGGCTAGGCCCAGATCCCCATAGGGATGCCCTACAAGGAATCCTATAGGAAATTTCCATAGGGGACACCCTATAGGGCCCTATAGGGGACATCTATAGGGGACGCCCATAGGGGATGCCCTATAGGACCCTATAAGGGACATGTATAGGGGACACCCCATAGGGGAAGCCCTATAGGGGACATCTATAGGGGACACCTTATAGGACCCTATAAGGGACATCTATAGGGGACGCCCTATAGGACCCTATAGGGGACACCCCACAGGGCCCCTATAAGAAGGGGCGGTGCCGACAGCCCCACAGCGGCGCCCCTATAGGGACGGGGACGTACAGGACCCCTATAGGACCCCTATAGGACCCCTATAGGACCCTATAGAACCCCACAGGACCCTATAGGACCCTACAGGACCCCCAAAGGACCCCTATAGAACCCCTGTAGGACCCCATAGGTCCCTATAGGGCCGCTATAGGACCCCATAGGACCCTATAGGACCCCTATAGGGCCCGGTCCCTATAGGGCGCCCCCCACCCCCTCCCCCGCCCTCACTCACCACCGCCACGCCGTACCGGCCGCCGGAAGTGACGCAAAAACCAGCGCCGGAAAGTGAAGGCGCGAAGCCTGCCTGCCCGGCGCCGGGCGGAAGTAACCCGCAGGCCGCCCTTCAGGCGCCCCGCCCCCTTCAGGGCTAAAACGACCAATGGGGAGCCTCGGCCCCGCCCACCGCGGGGCGGCGCAGCCAATGGGGAGCGGGGCCGGCGGCGATGGCGGCGGCGCCGGTGCGGGACCGCGAGGCGCTGCAGAGGCTCAGCTTCCTCTTCCAGGTGGGGGGAGGGCTTTGGGGGGCCCTATAGGGGGCTTTTGGGGTCCTATAGGGGGTTTTGGGGTCCTATAGGGGCTGGGGAGGATTTGGGGGGGCTGTGGGGGGGGTTTTGGGGTCCTATGGGGGCCAGGGATGAGTTGGGAGGGGGGAAGGGGGGGGGCTGTGGGGGGATTTGGGGGCTTCAGGGGTGGTTTTGGGGGTCCTATAAGGGATTTGGGGTCCTATAGGGACCAGGGAGGATAAATAAGGGGCTATGGGGAGGGTTGGGGGGTCCTATAGGGGGTTTGGGGGGGCCCTATAGGGGCTGGGGAGGATTTGGAGGGGCTGTTGGGGTCCCATGGGGGACAGGGATGAATAGGGGTGGAGCTATGGGGGGATTTGGGGGGTCCTATAGGGGCTCGGGAGGATTTATGGGGGCTACGGAGGGGTTTTGGGGTCGTAGAGGGGTCAGCGATGAATTGCAGGGGGGAAATAGGGAACTATGGGGGGATTTGGGAGCTCCAGGGGTAGATTTTGGGGCCCCATGGGGTGTTTTGGGGTCCTATAGGGACCAGGGAGGATTCGAGGGGGTTATGGGGCCACCTATAGGGCTGTGGGATGGGTTAAGGGATTATAGGGCACTATAGAGTGACAAAAGGGGTGTGGGGGCTGCACCCTGACCCCATTTCTCCCCCCCAGGCCGCCCACTGGGTGCTCCCCCACAGCCCGGCCCTCGCCCGCTTCTACTGCAGCACCCAGCGCACGGCCGCGCGCCGCGGGCCTGGTCCTGCGCATGTGAGGTTTGGGGGCCCCAAATTATGGGGTGGGGGCTCTTTATAGGGTCGGGGGGGGCCCCCCAGCAGGCCCTGACCCCCCCTTTTTTTAATTTCCCCTATTACTTATAGGGCCCCGGCGGTGAAGCGCGCCGTCTGCCGCCGCTGCTGCTCCCTGCTGCTGGGCTGCCAACGGCTACGGGGTGCGTGCAACCCCCTAAAAAAAAAAAAAGGGGGCAAATTTGGGGAGGGAGTGGATAAATTTAAGGAGGGGGGAAGCAGAATTTTGGGGTGAGAAACCCGGATTTTGGGACGTTTCCCCGCAGGGGGGGGGGCAGCCCCGCATCGTGCTGCGCTGCCGGGCCTGTGGACTCCACCGCCGCCTCCTCTGCCCGCCCAAGCCACGCCCCCGCCGCCAGGCCACGCCCCCAGGTGCGTAAAGGGGCGGGGCTCGCTGGATTTATGAATGAATGGGGGTGGGGCTCGGTTGTTGAATGGTGTCACCTCGCACAGGCCACGCCCCCGAGTCCAGCCCTGCCTGAGTTCTACCTGGCAACAGCGTGGTGACGCGGCTCCCCATTGGCTGGCTGCGATTCGCAGGAACCAATCAGCAGCCGGCTGCGGAAATAAAGCTCTTTATTCTACATAGGAGATTGTAGTGACATGCCAGCTCGGCCTCCCATTGGCTGTCCGTGCCGAAGGGGGCGGGGCTAACACTCATCCTCACCCAGGAGGGCAAAGGGATTGGCTGCGGTGCTGCCGGGGGGCGGGGCTTCCCCAGGCTCCGCCTCCTCCCCCACTGTCCCCCTCCTCTTCCTCCTCTGAGGTCGAGCCCTCGGGGGGGGGCCCCCGGTTTTCGGGGTCCCCTTGGTCCTGTAGGGCCGCCAGCGCCGCCGTGTCGGGGTGCTGCTCCCAGTGCTCTGCGGGAACAGGGGGTTGGGAGGGTGAGAGAACCCCAAAAAGGGGTCAGGACCCCAAAAAGGGGGATGAGAACCTAAAAAAGGGGGCTGAGACTACATAAAAGGGGAGCTGGGACCCCAAAAAGGGGGCCAAGACCCCAAAAAAACCCACCCTGAAAAGCCCCTGAGGTCCTCTGGGTGCTCCCAGTGCTCTGGGGACAGAAGGGGGGGATGTGAGGGGACCCTAAAAAAGGCTGGGACCCCAAAAGGGGGCTGGAACCCCAAAAAAGGGGGCCAAGACTCCATAAAAGGGGAGCTGAGACCCCAAAAAGAGGGTCAGGACCCCAAAAAGGGCACCAAGACCCCAAAAACCCCACCCTAAAAAACCCCCAGAGGTCCCTTGGGTGCTCCCAGTGCTCTGGGGACAGAAGGGGGGGATGTGAGGGGACCCTAAAAAGGGCTGGGACCCCAAAAAGGGGGCCAAGACTCCATAAAAGGGGAGCTGAGACCCCAAAAGTGGGCTGGGACCCCAAAAAAGGGGGCCAAGACTCCATAAAAGGGGGTCAGGACCCCAAAAACCCCACCCTAAAAAGCCCCTGAGGTCCCCTGGGTGCTTCCAGTGCTTTGGGAACAGAAGAGAGAATGTGAGGGGACCCTAAAAGGGGTCAGGACCCCAAAAAGGGGGACTGGGACCCCAAAAAGAGAACCAACACCCCAAAAACTCCACCCTAAAAAACCCCAGAGGTCCCTTGGGTGCACCCAATACTCCAGGGACAGAACAGAGTGACATAAAAGGACACCAAAAACAGGGCTGTGACCCCAAAAAAAGAGACCAAGACTCCATAAAAGGGGAGCTGAGACCCCAAAAAGAGGGTCAGGACCCCAAAAAAGGGGACTGGGACTCCAAAAAGAGGACCAAAACCCCACCCTAAAAAGCCCCAGAGGTCACTTGGGTGCTCCCAGTGCTCCGGGGACAGAACAGAGTGACATAAAAAGACCCCAAAAAAAGGGCTGTGACCCCAAAAAAGGGAACCAGGACCCGAAAAACCCTACCCAGAAAGGATCCCCTATAATTTTGGGGTGCTCACCCTTCTGTGCGGCGTAGCCGGGGGGCCGCAGGCAGAGGCGGAGGCGCCCCTCGGCCGCCAGGCGCAGGATGCTGTTGGCCGCCCGGTACACGTCGTTGCGAGCCGCTTTGGCCGTCTTGTAGCCCCGTTTCTCCGCCCAGGCTGTTATAAAAAAACACTAAATAAACTAAAAAAGCCCTCATTCTGCGTGAATTCACCCCAAAAAGGAACCTACCCTCGCAGATGTCCCAGGCGGTCCAGCCCGAGGCGTTGCTGGGGGGGCGCAGCTGGAGGAGGTTGGGGAGGGGGAGGCGCGAGGCCAGGTAGCCCACGGCTGAGTAGGGCTCCTGAAGCTGAGAGATGGGGTACACGCCTGCCAGCACCTGGAGGGGGGGGAAAAAGGGGCAGTTTGGGGTAAAAAAGGGGAGAAACAGGTCAATTTGGGGAAAAAGAAGCAATTTTTTGGGGAAAAAGGGTCGACCCAGAGGAAAAAGGGGCAATTTGGGGCAGAAAAGGGTCAACCCGGGGGGGAAAAGGGTCGATTTTTGGGGAAAAAGGGTTGACCCAGAGGGGAAAAGGGTCAATTTGGGGCGAGAAAAAGGGGCAACCCCGGGGAAAAAGGGTCAATTTGGGGCGAAAAAGGGGCAACCCCAGGGAAAAAGGGTCAATTTGGGTCAGAAACAGGTCGACCTGGGGGGAAAAGGGGGGCAATTTGGGGTGGAAATGGGTTGACCTGGGGGAAAAAGGGGCAATTTGGGTCAGAAATGGGTCGACCTGGGGGAAAAAGGGTCAATTTGGGGAAGAAATGGGTTGACCTGGGGGGAAAAGTGTCAATTTGGGTTAGAAAAGAGTCGACCCGGGGGGGAAAAAGGGTCAATGGAAACGGGTTGACCTTGGGGAAAAGGGGGCAATCTGGGATGAAAAAGGGTCAATTTGGGGTGGTAACGTGTCAACCTAGGGGGAAAAAGGGTCAGTTTGGGGCAAAAAGGGTCAATTTGGGGCGAAAAAGGGGCAACCCTAGGGGAAAAAGAGTAAATTTGGGGCAGAAACAGGTCAACCCAGGGAAAAATAGGGCAATTTGGGGCAGAAAAGGGTCAACCTAGGGGGGAAAAGGGGTCAGTTTGGACAGAAAACAGGTCGACCCCAGGGGAAAAGGGTCAATTTGGGAGCAAATGGCTCAAGCCGGTGGGGAGAAAGGTTCAATTTGGAGCGGAAATGTTCAATTTGGGGCTGAAAAGGGTCGACCCGGAGGGAAAAAGGGTCAATTTGGGGTGGAAACGGGTCAACCTGGGGGGAAAAGGGTCAATTTGGGGGGAAACGGGTCAACCCGGAGGAAAAAACGGTCAATTTGGGGCGGAAACGAAGCGACCAGGGGGGGAAAACGGCTCAATTTGGGGGCGAAAAGGCTCAATTTGGGGCTCACCTGCAGGGCCGGAGGGGCTCGGGAGGGGAAGACGAGGCCGGGGCAGTCGCAGAGGCGCACGCGGGGGGTGAGGAAATGGGTCTGGAAGTAACGGGTGCGGCCGGGGGCCCGCGAGACGCTGACGGCGCTGCGCCCCACCAGCGCGTTCAGCACCGACGACTTCCCCGCGTTGGGCAGGCCTGGAAAGGGGCGGGGACACGCTGCAGACCACGCCCCCTGCGGCAGAAGAACCACGCCCACCCGGTGGAAGCCACGCCCCACCGCGGGAGAGGCCACGCCCCTCAGTGAGACATCCTCAAGGGGAGCAGTCACAGTGCTCAGCTTGAGGCCACGCCCACATCCAAAGCCACGCCCACCACCCCTCAGGCCACGCCCACCCCGCACCAGGTGTAGGGGATTTATGGGGGGAGTTTGGGGTCCTATAATGGGTTTTGGGGTCCTATAGGGGGTTTTGGGGTCCTATAGGGGCTGCGGAGGGTTTTGGGGGGGCCCTGGGGGGGTTTTTGGGGTCCCCGGGGGTGGATTTTGGGGTCCTGTAGGAACCTGGGAGGATAAAGAGTGGGGATGGGGGAGTTTTGGGGTCCTATAAGGGGCGTGGGGGGCCCTATAGGGGGCGTGGGGGGCCCTATAGGGGGCGTGGGGGGGATTTGGGATCCTGGGGATGGATTTTTGGGGTCCTTTAGGGGCCAGGGAGGATAAAAATGGAACCCATAGTGGAGGGTTTTGGGGTCCTATAGAGGATCTTGGGGTCCTATAGGGGCTGGGGAGGGTTTTGGGGGGACTGTGGGGGGGCTTTGGGGTCCCGGGGGCGGATTTTAGGACCCTAAGGGGAGGTTTCGGGGTCCTATAGGGACCAGAGAGGATAAAGAGTAGGGTTGGAGAAGGGATTTGGGGTCCTATAGGGGGGTTGGGGAGCCCTATAGTGGGGTTTGGGGGGGCATTTTGGGGTCTTGGGGGGTGGATTTTAGGGCCCTGTAGGGACCAGGAGAAATAAAGATTGGGGCTGGAGGCGTTTTAGGGTCCTATAGAGGGTTTTAGGGTCCTAGAGGGTCCTATACGGGGTTTTAGGATTCTATAGGGGGTTTTAGGATCCTAGAGGGTCCTATAGGGGGTTTTAGGATTCTATAGGGGGTTTTAGGGTCCCGCCCCATACCGACGCAGCCCAGGGTGAGCACCCCGTGCCGGTAGCGTTCCCATTGCCGGGGGGGCCCTGTGGGGTCGTCCCCGTCCTCGGTGGCCTCGGTGTCCCCCCCGGCGGCGGCCGCCCGCTCTTCCTCCTCCTCCTCCTCTTCCTCGCCCCGCGCCGCCCGCTCGCTCCAGGCGGGCCCGCCAGCTGCTCAGGTCCACTGCGGGGTCAGGGGGTCACCCTATAGAGCCTATAGGGTCATGGGATACCCCACAGGGCCCACACGGCCCCTACAGCACCATGGGACACCCTAAAGTGTCACGGGACATCCCATAATACCCACACAGCCGCCCTATAGTACCTATAGGACGCCCCATAGCTTCTATATGGCCACCCTATAGTATCTATAGGGTCATGGGACACCCCACATGGCCTCTACAGCACCACAGGACACCCTAAAGTGTCGTGGGACATCCCATAATACCCACACGACCACCCTATAGTACCTATAGGACACCCCATACCTTCTATATGGCCACCCTATAGCATCTATAGGGTCACGGGACACCCCACAGGGCCCTCACGGCCCCTACAACACCATGGGACACCCTAAAGTGTCATGGGACATCCCATAATAGCCACACGGCCACCTTATAGTACCTATAGAACACCCCATAGCTTCTATATGGCCACCCTATAGTACCTATAGGGTCACAAGACATCCCATAATACCCACACGGCCACCCTATAGTACCTATAGAACACCCGATAGCTTCTATATGGCCACCCTATAGTATCTATAGGGTCACACGACACCCCACAGAACCGACACAACCATCCTACAGCACCATGGGGCACCCCACAACACCCATATGGCCACCCTATAGTACCTATAGGGCCACAGGACACCCCCCAGCACCCACATGGCCACCCTACAGCACCTATAGGGCCACAGGAGACCCTACAGCACCCACACAGCCCCCCTACAGCACCACGGGACACCCCACAGCTCCTATATGGCCACCCTACAGCACCTATAGGACCAAAGGACACCCCACAACACCCACAGGGCCACCCTACAGCACCATGGGACACCCCAAGGCACCCCACAGAACACCCTACAACACCCATATGGCCACCCTATAACACCCATAGGGCCATGGGACATCCCATAATACCCACGTGGCCACCCTACAGCACCTATAGGGCCACAGAAGACCCTACAGCACCCACACAGCCCCCCTACAGCACCACAGGACACCCCACAGCACCCATATGGCCACCCTACAGCACCTATAGGACCACAGGACACCCCCCCAGCACCCCTATGGCCACCCTAGAGCTCCTATAGGGCCACAAGACACCCCCCAGCACCCATATGGCCACCCTACAGCACCTATAGGACCACAAGACACCCCACAGCACCCATACAGCCCCCCCTACAGCACCACAGCACACCGCATATCCCCTATATGGCCGCCCTACAGCACTATGGGACACCCCAAGAAACCCCACAGCGCCCATATGGCCACCCTACAGCACCTATAGGACCACAGGACACCCCCCAGCACCTCTATGGCCCACCCTACAGCACCTATAGGGCCACAGAAGACCCTACAGCACCCACACAGCCCCCCTACAGCACCACAGGACACCCCATATCCCCTATATGGCCGCCCTACAGCACCCATAGGGCCATGGGGACACCCCACAACACCCCAAAAAACCCCAAAACCTTCGGGATCCCGCTCACCTTCACCCCCCACGATGCTCTCGCAGGCCTCCAGGCAGCTGCCAGGGCCCCACAGCGCGGCTCCCAGCCCCCCCCTCGCCTCTGCCTCCGCTGCAACCCTACAAAAACAAACAAAAATTTAAAAAAATAACCCCCGAGACCCCAAAAATCGAGGCTTTCGGGGGCTTTTTGGGGCTCCTACCGGGCTTTTGGGGTCGGCGGGGGGAGGAGGTTGAAGGGGACGACGCGGGCGGAGGGGAGGCGGGCCGCGCAGGAGGTGGCTCCAGGCGGTGGCGACGGCGGGGGGGGACGAGGTCGATTTTATTTAGGATCAGCACCAAGCCCTTCCCCAGCTCCTCCGTCACGTGCGTCGCCAGCGCCGGGGGCACGTTCAGAGCCTGTTTTGGGGGAAAAAAACCCAAAATGAGGGTCTCGGTGAGGGTTTTACCCCGCCACGGGGTGCTCCGGGGGGGGGGGAACTCACCGGGTGCCGGGCGTCCGTGATGAGCAGGATGACGTCCGACATCTCCAGCACCCCGCCACAGCTGGCGCCACGTCTGTTTGGGGGAAAAAACGATGTTTTTTGTTAATTAGGGCTTTTTTTGTTCAGCCCCAATCCCTTTTCACGCCTTCAGGTCATCAACGCTGCTAAACAAACCTCAAAATTGATTATTTTGCATCCTAATGTCCCATTTTCCCCCTTTCCCCCCCCCCTTTTTTCTTTTCTTACCTCGCTACTTTCCACATTCACCTATACAAAACCCTAAAAAACCCCCAAATCCCCTCAACGCACCCCAAAACCC
Organism: Netta rufina; assembly: GCF_964035555.1. Classification (NCBI taxonomy): domain Eukaryota; kingdom Metazoa; phylum Chordata; class Aves; order Anseriformes; family Anatidae; genus Netta; species Netta rufina. The sequence continues at coordinate 2,759,701 of NC_140155.1, forward strand.
CCCCAAATCCCCTCAACGCCCCCCCAAAATCCCCCAAATCCCCACCCCCCGCTCCTCCCAAACCTTTCCAAAACTCCCAAATCCCCCCAAGCTCCCCCCAACACCCCCAAAACCCCCCAAATCCCCTCAATGCCCCCCAAATCCCCGCACCCCGCTCCTCCCAAACCTTTCCAAAACCCCAAAACCTCCCCCAAAACCCCCTCACCACCCCAAAACCTCCCCCAAACCCCCTCAACACCCCCCCAAAGCCCCCAAAACCCCACCCCAAATCCCCTCAACCCCCCCCCAATCCCTCCTCATTCCACCCCCTAAAACCCGCATGTTCCCAATCCTCCCCCGCTGCCCTAAAATCCCCTTTTTTCACCCCAAACTCGCCGTGCTCACCTCCAGGTTGTGCTCAAAGGGCGCGACGTCCCCCTCGTCGATGTCCCCGTCCCCATCACGACCCCGTTGCCCCCGCAGGGCCCCGAGGAAGGCCCCAAAAGCCGCCTCCTCCTTCCCCCGCAGCTCCTCGGGGCTCATGGCGTAACTCCAGGGCGGCCGGCGGGGGAAATCCAACCCTAAACCCCAAAATCCTCAATCCTAAACCTCTTCACGCCCCGGAAATCCTTTTTTTAACTTTTTTTTGCCCCATTTTTGGCTCTTACCAGGCCCGTAAATGGTGTCGGGGTCGAGCTCGAGGGCGGTTTCGGGGAGCAGCTCCAGAAACTCCTCCTGCGCCCGGCGTCGCCGCCGCGCCAGCTCCTCGGCCCGCGGCCCCCCCCCAGCTGCAGCCGGAACCTATAAAGGATTGGGTCTTAAAAGGGGTCCTGGGGGGTCGTTGTCACCCCCCCAAGGGGGTTTTGGGGTTACCTGGTGGGGTCATGGCGGCGTGGGGCTGTGGCTGGGTCTCCAGGGTCGGCGGGGGGGGCGGCGCTGCCCCGCTCCCGGCTCCCGCTGCGGCTTTCGGGGTGGGAGTCTGGCCCCGGGGGGGCATCTGGGGGGAGAAAGAATGGGGTCAGACCCCAAAAGCTCCCAAAACCCCCCTTAAAAGCCTTTAAATCCCCCATGAACACCCCAAAATCCCCCATACCCCTCCTAAAGCCCCTCGAAACCGCTCCGAAAAGGCCTCAGGACCCCCCCCAAAAGACCCCAAAGGCTGTGGGATGCACTAAAAATCCCACAAAGCCACCCCAAAAGGCCCCAGGACCCCCCCTCAACCTCTTGAGGCTCCCCCAGCTTCCCCGGGACCTCCCCTAAATCCCTCGAAGTCCCCTAAAAAGCCCTCAAAGCCCCCACAAATCCTCTCAGGACCCCCCCCCCCAAAAGCCCCCAATACTCTCAAGGCCCCCCCAAACCCCCCTAAAACCCCCAGCCCCCTTCCCAAAAGCCCCTGGAACTCCCCCAAAACGCCCAAAGCCTCCCCCAAAACCCCCAGGACCCCCCCCCAAAGCCCTCAAAGCTCTCCCCAACCCTTCCTGGGACCCCCCTAAAAGCCCCAAGACCTCCCAAAAAGCCCTCAAAGCCCCCCCAGTCTCCTGGGACCCCCCCCCCAAAAGCCCCCGAAGCCCCCTAAGATGCCCTCCAAGCCCCCCAACCCCCCCGGGGACCCCTCCAAATTCCCTGAGACAACCCCAAAAGCCCCCAAGTCCCCCCCAAATCCCCCCAACGCCCCCCGAGACCCCCCCAATTTACCCAGGACAACCCCAAAAGCCCCTCAAACCCCCCGGACTCCCCCAAATTCCCCGAAACAACCCCAAAAGCCCCCAAATCCCCCCCAAAAGCCCCTCAACCCCCCCAGGACCCCCCCAAATTCCCTGAGACAACCCCAAAAGCCCCCCAAGCCCCCCGGGACACCCCCAAATGCCCTCAAATCCCCCTCAAAACTCCCCCCAACCCCCCAGGACCCCCCGAAAATTCCCCCTAAAGGCCCCCCCCGACCCCTTAAAGCCCCCCCAGGCCCTCAAAAGCCCCCCCGACCCCTCAAGATCCCCCCCCAGGCCCCTCAAAGCCCCCCCCAGGCCCTCAAAAGCCCCCCCGGCCCCTCAAGATCCCCCCCAGGCCCCTCAAAGCCCCCCCCCCGGCCCCCAAAAGCCCCCCCAGGCCCCTCAAGGCCTCCCCCCGACCCCCAAAAGCCCTCCCCGGGGCCTCGCCCCCCCCCTCACCGCCCCGCCGCCGCTCCCGCCGCTCCTTCAGCTGCTGCCGCTTCTGCTTGGCGCTGAACGGCCGCTTGCGGGGCATGCCGGGAAGCTTAAGGGGCGGGGGCCGGGCTCAGCCAATGGGAACGCGCGATTCAGGGCACGTGGCCACGCGCGGGCCAATGGGAGAGCGGGGAGAGGGAAGCCGCGGGGCAGCCAATGGGAGAGGAGAGCACCTCAGGGAGGGGAGGGATGAAGGGCGGGGAGGAGCCAATGGGAGCGTGGCTCGCCCGGAATGGGGGCGGGATTTGGAGGCAGCGAGCCAATGGGGGAGGCGGCGCGGCGTGGAGGACCGGAAGCGGGAGCGGCGCTCTAGGCTCGTCTCGCTGACCGCGCAGGCGCAGTGCGCAGGCGCCCGGCCATGCCGAAGGGAGCTCGGCCGGCGGCGGCCCGGCAGGAGGAATGGCGGGGGGGAGGGCGAGGGGCAGGGTGAGGCCGGGGGGGGGGAGGAGGGGGGGGACGGGAAGGGGGCGGGGAGGTGAGGGAGGGGGGGTAGGGGGGGGAGGGGAGCTTGGGGGGGGAGGGGGAGGAGGTGGGGGGGGGGAGGGGAGGGGGTTGGGGGGGGGTAAAGGGGGGGGGGGGAGGGGCAGTGGATCCCTAGGGGGGGGGGGAGGGGGGGATCCCGGGGGGGAGTGGATCCCTTAAGGGGTCAGGGGAGATCCCTGTGGGGTGAGGGGGGGGCAGGGATCCTTATGGGGTCAGGGGGGGGGATCCCTATGGGGTGATGGAGGAGGGGGGGGATCCCTATGGGGTGAGGGGGGGGGATCCCTATGGGGTCAGGAGGGGGTGGGGTGGATCCCTATGGGTCGAGGTGGATCCCTTACGGGGTCAGGGTGGATCCCTATGGGGTGACGGAGGAGGGGGAGGATCCCTTAAGGAGTCAGGGTGGATCCCTATGGGGTGACAGGGTGGATCCCTATGGGGTGGGGGTGAGGTGGATCCCTTAGGGGATCTGGGTGGATCCCTGTGGGGTGGGGTGGGGGATCCCTATGGGGTCAGGAGGGGGTGGGTGGATCCCTATGGGGTCAGGGAGGATCGCTATGAGGTTGGGGTGGATCCCTATGGGGTGTGAGGAGGGGAGGGGGATCCCTATGGGGTCACAGTGGATCCCTATGGGGCCTGAGGATGAGGTGGGTGGATCTGCATGGAGGGAGAAGGGGGGTGGATCCCTTAGGGGGTCAGGGTGGATCCCTATGGGGCGTGAGGAGGGGGGCGGATCCCTTAGGGGATCAGGGGGGGATCCCTATGGGGTCGGGGTGGATTCCTATGGGGTAATAGAGGAAGGGGTGGATCCTTATGGGGTCAGGGTGGATCCCTGTGGGGTGAGGAGGGGGTGGGTGGATCCCTATGGGGTCAGAGTGGATCCCTATGGGGGCGCGAGGAGGGTGGTGGATCCCTTAGGGAATCAGGGTGGATCCCTATGGGGTCAGGATGGATCCCTATGGGGTTGGGGTGGATCCTTATAGGGTTGGGGTGGATTCCTATGGGGTGAGGAGGAGGTGGGTGGATCTCTATGGGGTCAGGGTGGATCCCTATAGGGTTTGGGGTGGGTCCCTATGGGGCGTGAGGAGGAAGGGGGGATCCCTATGGGGTCAGAGTGGATCCCTATGGAGCGTGAGGAGGGTGGTGGATCCCTTAGGGGATCAGGGGGGATCCCTACGGGGGTCAGGGTGGATCCCTATGGGGTGAGGGGGGGGGATCCCTATAGGGTCAGGGTGGATCCCTGTGGGGTAAGAAGGGGGTAGGGTGGATCCCCATGGGGCCGGGGTGGATCCCAATGGGGTCAGAGCGGATCCCTACGGGGTGAGGAGGTGGGGGGATCCCTATGGGCCTGGGGTGGATCCCTACGGGGTCGGGGTGGATCCCTGGGGGGCCACTGACCCCATTCTTCCCCCCCCCCCCCCACAGAGCAACCGGGTGAAGAAGGGCCGCAAGGACCGGCGGGGGAAGAAGTCGGTGAGCTCCGCCCCCTGACCCCCAAACCCTGACCCTAAACCCTGACCCCTGACCCTAAACCCTGACCCCTGACCCTAAACCCGAACCCTGACCCCTGACCTTTGACCTTTGCCCCCCCCCCCCGAAGTTCTTCGAGGAGCTGGCGGAGGACGAGAAGCCGGCCCCCAGCCAGGCCCCGCCGCCCCCCGAGAAGGAAGCGCAGCCCCCCCAGGTTCGTTAGCGCTAATTGGGGGGGGGGCGTGGCTAATTAAGGAGGGGCGGGACCTAAAGGGGGCGTGGCCAAAGTGGGCGTGGCCGAAGGGGAGGAGCCTAAAAGGGGGTGGGGCTAAGGGATGGGGGTAGAAGGTTTGTTAGTGCTAATTAAGGGGGTGTGGCTAATTAAGGCGGCGTGGCTAATTAAGGAGGGCGTGGCCTAAAGAGGGCGTGGCTAAAGTGGGCGAGGCCTAATGGGGGCGTGGCTAAAGGGGGAGGGGCCTAAAGGGGCGGAGCTAAGGGGTGGGGGTAGACGGGTGGGGTAAGGGATGGGGGTAGAAGGTTCGTTAGTGCTAATTGGGGGGTGTGGCTAATTAAGGAGGGCGTGACCCAAGGGGGGCGTGGCCTAAAGGGGGAGGAGCCTAAAGGGGGGCGGGGCTAAGGGGTGGGGGGCAGTAGGGTGGGGCTGGGGGGACGCGATGACACCGAGCGTTTCGGGCTAATTAAAGGGCTAATTAAGAGGGTAATTAAAGGGCTATTTAAGGGGGTAATTAAGGGGGTAATTAGCGAGGTAATTAAGGGGTTGTCCCCCCCCCAGGCCTCCCGGCGGAAGCGGGAGCGGCGCAAGGAGCGGCGGCGCCCCCGGGGCCGAGCCTGAGCCCGAGGAGGAGGAGCTGAGCCGGAGGCTGCGGGAGCTGGCGGCCGCCAGCGAGGAAGAGGAGGAGGAGGAGGAGGAAGGTGAGGCCGAAGGCTCCCCCCCCCCCCTTCATCATCCTCATCCTCCTCATCCCGCCTAGAGCGTCGCCAGCCCCTAGGGGGGGCGCTCTAGGCGGGGGGGTGCAGCTCTATGGTTTGGTGTTGATTTTTTTCCCTCTTTTCCCTTTTTTTTCCTTTTTTTTTCCCCTTTTTCTTCCTCTTTTCTTCCCTTTTTTCCCCCTCTTTTCCCTTTTTTCTCTTTTTTTCCCCCTTTTTTTTCCCTTTTTCCCCTTTTCCCTTTTTTTTTCTCCATCTTTTCCCCTTCTTTTCACTTTTTCCTCCCTTTTCCCCCCTTTTTCCCCCCTTTTTTCCCCCTCTTTTCTTTTTTTCCCCCCTTTTTTTTCCCTTTTTCCCCCTTTTCCCTTTTTTCCCCCTTTTCCCTTTTTTCTCCTCTTTTCCCCTTTTTTCCCCTTTTTTTCCCTTTTTCTTCCTCTTTTTTTCCTCTTTTTTCCCTTTTTCTCTTTTCTTCCCTTTTCCCCCTTTTTTCCTCTTTCACTTTTTTTCCCTTTTTTCCCCCCTTTTTCCCCCCTTTTTCCCCCTTTTTTCTTCTCTTTTTCCCTTTTTTCCTTTTTTTGCCACCTTTTTTTCCTCTTTTTTCCCGCTTTTTTCCCTTTTTCCCCCCCTTTTTTCCTTTTTTTTCCCCCTTTTTCCCCTCTTTTCTCCCCTTTTTTTTTCTCTCTTTTTCCCCTCTTTTTCCCATTTTCCCCCTTTTTTTCCCTTTTTTGCCTCCTTTTTTTTCTTTTGGGGTCCCCCCCATGAAGCGCCGGCCCCAAGGAAAGGGGGGAGGAGGAGGAAGGTGAGTGGGGGCCCTAAATGTTTTGGGGGGGGTGGCCCTAAATGTTTGGGGGGGACCCCAAAATCTGGGGCAGGGGCTAAATGTCACGGGGAGGGGACCCTAAATATCAGGGGGGATCCTAAATATCGTGGGAGGGGGCCCTAAATATTGGGGGGGGGGGCAAATATTGGGATGGGGGATCCTAAAATATCGGGGGAGAGGACCCCAAATGTTGGGGGGAAACCCCAAAATATTGGGGGGGGGGAATACTGAGGGGACCCCAAATATCTGGGGGGGACCCCAAAAATCAGGGGGAGGGAACCCTGAATACTGGGGGGAGGGAACTCCAAATCAGGACAGGAAAACTGGGGGTAAAAACCCAAAATTTGGATAAAAATGGGGATTTTTTACAACCGGGAAAAGGGTTTAAAGGGGGGGACCCTAAAATCCTAAAAGGAGGAGCGGGGTGGGAAAACGGGGTTTGGGGCCCCAAAATGGGGGAAATCTTATCAAAATGGGGGAAATTCTGTCAAAACGGGGGGAAATCCTGTCAAAAGGGGCAGGGGGGGGGTTGGGGGGGGACCCAAAAATGGGGTGAAAAAGGAGGTTTTTGGGGTTTGTTGTAGGGCGGCAACGTCTTCGCGGCGCTGAACCAGGAGCAGAGCGAGGAGGAGGAGGAAGAGGAGGCACCAAAGGAGGCCGAAGGGCCCCCGGGCGGGCAAAGGGAAGAGCAACAAGGTGTGGGGGGGGGGCAGGGCCCTAAAATTATAGGATTTTTTTGGGGTGGGGGCCCTAAATTACCTTATTTTTGCAGCAGGCGCAGAAGGAGGAAGAGGAGGACGGGAGGAAGAAGAAGAACCGCAAGAACGAGAAGAACAAGGGCAGGAGGCCGGTGAGGGGGGGGGGCACATTTAGGGCCGGGGGGGGGCCCATATAGGGCCGGGGGGACCCTAAAAGTGGGGTCTGACCCCATAAATCCCCCCCCCAGCAGGGAAAAGCAGCCGAGGAGGAGGAGGATGAAGGCTCCGAGGAAGACGCCGGCCCCAAAGGGGGGAAGGTGAGGCCGGAGGGGGGGCGACCCTATAAAAACACCCTATAATTTTTTTAGGGTGGGGCCTTTTTGACCCCAAATTTCCCCCCCCCCCCCCCCCCCCCCCAGAATAAATTTTCGGCTCTGGGGGACGAAGAGGAGGAAGAGGAGGAGGCCGAAGAGCGCCAGAAGGGCGATGAGGCTGTAAGAGGGGGGGGATTTTGGGGTGGGGATGGGGGATTTTGGGGTCAGAGGGGGGGATTTTGGGGTCTGGGGGGGGATTTTGGGGTCGGGGGGGGGGATTTGGGGTGGGGGGGAGGGGTCCTAATGCCCCCCCTGCCCCCCCCCAGGTCTCCGAGGAGGAGGAGGAGGAGGCCGGGAGGAAGGCCGAGCCCGACGCCTCGCGTGAGCAAAAAAGAGAAGAAAAAGCTCAAAAAACAGGTGGGCGGGGCTTAAAACAAAGTGGGCGGGGCTTGAAACAAAGTGGGTGGGGCTATGCAAATGAGGGGGGCGGGGCTAATTTAATTGGCTCCGCCCCCCAGATGGAGTACGAGCGGCAAGTGGCCACCATGAAGGCGGCGGCGGCGGGGGGAGAACGACTTCTCCGTGTCCCAGGCCGAGCTCTCCTCGCGCCAAGCCATGCTGGAGAACGCCTCCGACATCAAGGTGGCCCTTTCGGGGCGAAAAAGCCCCTTTTCGGGGCAAAAAAACCCTTTTTTTTGGGTAAAAATACCCCAGTTTGGGGCTAAAATCACCCCGCCGGGTCCCCCGGGGTGGCTTCCCTTTACCCTGTTATTCTGGGTTTAAATAGTGAGAATAGGGGCGTGTTTTTAAAAATAACAATTTTGGGGTCATGGGTTGATAGTGGGGGCATCACTTTAATGATTTAGGGTCAGAACTGGGCACTATTTTCCTTAAAAAAGCCCCAAATTTGGGAAAATTTTATGAGGAAACGACGCGGAGTTAAATTTTACGATTTTATTGAGAAATAATGTGGAATTAGGGTGTGATGTCAAGCTTGGATCCCCCTTATAAAATATTAGGGGGGATTTGGGGTTTGTTGGGGGAAGGGGAAGGGGAAATGGGGTCCCTGGGGGGGTTTTGGGGCCCCCTGACCCCCCCCGTTGCCCCCCCCCACAGCTGGAGAAGTTCAGCATCTCGGCTCACGGCAAGGAGCTCTTCGTCAACGCCGACCTCTACATCGTGGCCGGCCGCCGCTACGGCCTCGTGGGGCCCAACGGGTGAGGAGCAGGGCGGAAAGAGGGCCTGAAAAACCCCAAAACCTCGTTTTTTAACCCCATTTCTCGCCGCCAGGAAGGGCAAGACGACGCTGCTGAAGCACATCGCCAACCGCGCGCTCAGCATCCCCCCCAACATCGACGTGCTGCTCTGCGAGCAAGGTGAGCCCCCCGCAACCCCCAAAAACCTTCAAGAATCCCCCGCAGAAGCCTAAAATCTTCCTTTTTTCCCCCAAAAAGAGGTGGTGGCCGACGACACGCCGGCGGTGCAGGCGGTGCTGCGCGCCGACACCAAGCGGCTGCGGCTGCTGGAGGAGGAGAAGCGGCTGCAGGCGCTGCTGGAAGGGGGCGACGACGGCGCTGCCGAGCGCCTCGAGAAGGTTTTTGGGGTGGGGGCACCTCGGGGAACCCCTTGGGGACCCCAAAAAAAACCCTAAATGCCTCCCTGTAGGTTTACGAGGAGCTGAGGGCGATCGGGGCGGCCGCCGCCGAGGCCAAAGCTCGCCGGATCCTCGCCGGTTTGGGTTTCAACCCCGAGATGCAAAACCGAGCCACCAGGAAGTTTTCGGGGGGGTGGCGCATGAGGGTGTCCCTGGCCCGGTAAGGGGTCGAAATGGGGTTTTTTTGGGGTGTATTTTTGGGGTGAAACCGCCCCGAAGTGACGCTCGCCCCCCGCACAGGGCGCTGTTCATGGAGCCGACGCTGCTGATGCTGGACGAGCCCACCAACCACCTGGACCTCAACGCCGTCATCTGGCTCAACAAGTAGGGGGGAAAAAAGCCCGAATTTGGGGCCGGGAGGGGCTGGGATTGATGTCCCCAAAAGATGGGGGCGATCCTAAAACGGGGGGCGGCCTTAAAGGTTTTTTTTTTTGGGGTGGGAGCGTGCAAAGCAGCGTTTTTTTTGGGGTGGCTTCTTTCCGGGGTGGCTTTTTTATAGGGTGGCTTCTTCTTGGGGTCGGAGGGGGTTCCTAATGACCCCAAAACACCCCGAAATGTCCCCGTTTCCCCCTCCCAGCTACCTGCAGACGTGGAAGAAGACGCTGCTGGTGGTTTCTCACGACCAGGGCTTCCTCGACGACGTCTGCACCGACATCATCCACCTGGACGCCCAGCGCCTCTTTTACTACCGGGGCAACTACAGTGAGTCCTGGGGGGCCAAATTGGGTTATTTGAGCGCTTTTTTGGGTTAATAAAACCCGTTTTCTGTCCCCCTGGCAGTGACCTTTAAGAAAATGTACCAGCAGAAGCAGAAGGAGCTGCTGAAGCAGTTTGAGAAGCAGGAGAAGAAACTGCGCGACCTCAAAGCCGGCGGCAAATCCACCAAGCAAGCGGTGAGCTGGGGGGGGGGGGGTCCCGAACCTTAAATCTCCCCCTTGTAGGATCCCCGTGAGCCCCCCCCCGACCCCAAATCTTGTAGGAGAAGCAGACGAAGGAGGCCCTGACCCGCAAGCAGCAGAAATGCCGGCGGAAGACGGCGGCCGAGGAGGCGGCCGAGGCCCCCGAGCTGCTCAAGAGGCCCCGGGAGTACACCGTGCGCTTCACCTTCCCCAACCCGCCCCCCCTCAGCCCCCCCATCCTCGGCCTCCACGGTTAGAAACCCCCCCGGGGGTTTGGGGGGGGGATCGGGGGGGCGTGGGGCACGGTTTGGGGGGGTTTATGGGGGAATTGGGGGCGTTTGGGCGTGGTTTGGGGGGGTTTATGGGGGAATTGGGGGCGTTTGGGGGTGGTTTGGGGGGGGTTATGGGGGAACTAGGGGCATTTGGGGGACTTGGGGGGGTTTATGGGGGAATTGGGGGCGTTTGGGGGTGGTTTGGGGGGGATCTAGGGGCAATTAAGGGTGGTTTGGGGGGGGTTGGGGGGGTTATGGGGGAACTGGGGGTATTTGGGGGTGGTTTAGGGGGGTTTATGGGGGAACTGGGGGTATTTGGGGTTGGTTTGGGGTGGGTTTGGGGGTTTATGGGGGAACTGGGGGCATTTGGGGGTGGTTTTGGGGTGGGTTTGGGGGTTTTGGGGGGAACTGGGGGCATTTGGGGGTGGTTTTGGGGTGGGTTTGGGGGTTTATGGGGGAACTGGGGGCATTTGGGGGTGGTTTTGGGGGGGAACTGTGGGCATTTGGGGGCGGTTTGGGGGGGTTTATGGGGGAATTGGGGGCGTTTGGGGTGTTTTTTGGGGGGGTTGGGGGTGTTGGGGGGGACTGGGGGCATTTGGGGGTGGTTTGGGGGGATTTATGGGGGAGCTGGGGGCATTTGGGGGTGGTTTGGGGGGATTTATGGGGGAGCTGGGGGCATTTGGGGGGTGGTTTGGGGGGATTTATGGGGGAGCTGGGGGCATTTGGGGGTGGTTTGGGGTTGTTAGGGGGGAACTGGGGGCATTTGGGGGCAGTTTTGGGGTGGGTTTGGGGGTTTATGGGGGAACTGGGGGCATTTGGGGGTGGTTTTGGGGTGGGTTTGGGGGTTTATGGGGGAACTGGGGGCATTTGGGGGTGGTTTTGGGGGGCTTGGGGGATTTAAGGGGGAACTGGGGGCGTTTGGGGGGGTTTTGGGGGGGGTTATGGGGCACTTTGGAGATAATTGGGGGGGCAGGGGGCACGTTTTGGGGTGGTTTGCGGAGGTTTGGGGGTTTTGGGGGGCATTGGGGGGAACTGGGGGGCGTTTGGGGAGTTATGGGGCGCTTTGGGGACAATTGGGGGGTTTTAGGGACAATTGGGGGGGACATGAGGAAATCTGGGGGCATTTGGGGGGATTTAGGGGGCAATTAAGTGGGACACGGGGGCAACTGGAGGGCATTTTGGGGCTCGGGGGGGCTCTGTGGGGGCATTTTGGGGCTCGGGGGGGCTCTGTGGGGGCATTTTGGGACCCGGGGGGCTCTGTGGGGGCATTTTGGGGTCTGGGGGAATTTGGGGGGGACCCCAAATCCTCCCCCCAAGCCCCTTTTTGGCCCCAGGCGTCGATTTCGGCTACGAGGGGCAGGAGCTGCTCTTCCGCAACCTCGATTTCGGCATCGACATGGACTCGAGGAGTGAGTCCCGGCGTCAACACGGGCACGGGGCGGGCCCTACAAAAACACTGGGGGGTCTCCGGCACCCCCGGGAGGGGGCACGGCCCTACAGGAGCAGAGAGGGGGGGCAGAGACCCTATAAAAATACAGGATGTGGGGTGGGAGACCCTATAAAAACATGGGAGACCCTACAAAAACGTGGAATGTGGGGTAGAAGACCCTACAAAAACATGGGATATTGGGTGGGAGACCCTACAAAAACATGGGATGTAGGGTGGGTGGGAGACCCTATAAAAACAGGGAATATTGGGTGGGAAACCCTACAAAAACAGGGAATATGGGGTAGGAGACCCTACAAAAACATGGAATATGGGGTGGGAGACCCTACAAAAACACAGAATATAAGATGGGTGGGGAGACCCTATAAAAACAGGGAACATTGGGTGGGGAGACCCTACAAAAACATGGAATATGGGGTGGGAGACCCTACAAAAACACAAGGGTAATCTATAATAACACAGATTTAGTAGACCCTACAATAACACAGGGGGGCGTTTTGGGGTAAACAAACACAGCTCTGCGACCCTACAATAACAATGGGGTTTCGCACAGCTCCCGCAACAAAATACACAAATTTGGGGAAACCCTACAATAAACAACGCTTCCTGGAGACCCTACAATAACAACGGGGCCCCTGGGAGACCCTACAATAACAAAGGGCCCCCCCCCCCAACGTGTTTTTGTCCCCCCCCCCCCCAGTTTGCATCGTGGGCCCCAACGGCGTGGGCAAGAGCACGCTGCTGCTGCTGCTGACGGGGCAGCTGACACCGGTAGGGACCCCAAAAAGGGCTGAAACCCCCCCAAAATAGGGCCGGGACCCCCCCCCAAAAGGACCGGGACCCCCCCCCAAAAGGACCGGGACCCCAAAAAAGGGGTGGGACACCCCAAAAAAGGGGGGGGAAACCCCCAAAAAAGGGGTGGGAACCCACCCAAAAAGGGGCTGGGACCCCCCCCAAAATAACCGGGACCCCAAAAAAGGGGTGGGACACCCCAAAAAAGGGTGGGAACCCCCCCAAAAAAGGGCTGGGACCCCCCCCAAAATGACCGGGACCCCAAAAAAGGGGTGGGACACCCCCCAAAAAAAGGGCTGGGACACCCCAAAAAAAAGAGGGATTTGGGGTTTTGGGGTTAGGGGTTTTTGGGGGGGCTTTGGAGACCCCCTGGGAGGTTGAGGGGGGTCTGGGGGGGGTTTGGGGGACCCCAAAAATGCCGGGGGGGGGCAGGATTTTGGGGTCGTCCCCCCCCGGTGACCCCAATTCTCTTGCAGACGCGGGGGGAGATGCGCAGGAACCACCGGCTGGTAAGGGGGGCGTGGCCTAAAGGGGGCGAGGTCTAAAGGGGCGGGGCTTGTGTGGGTATGGCAGGAGGGGTGGGGCTTCTATGGGGGTGGGGCTTATGGGGGCGGGGCTAAAGGAGGGGGCGTGGCCTGGGAATGGACTCGGGGTGTGGGTTTTAGGGGGTGGGGCTTTGTGGGAAGGGGTGGGGCTTAAATAAATGGGCGTGGCTTAATGGTAAGGGGCGTGGCTTAATGCTGGGGGTGTGACCTAAGTATAAGGGGCGTGGCTTCCCAGGAGGGGGCGTGGCCTGGGAATGAATGTGGGGCAGGGGATTACAAAGGGAGCGAGTTCATGTCAAGGGGCGTGGCTTAATATCGAGGGGGCGTGGCCTAATTGAAAGGGGCGTGGCTTAATGCTGGAGGTGTGGCCTTATAAGGGGCGTGGCTTCCCAGAAAGGGGGTGTGGTTTCCCGGTAGGGGGCGTGGCCTGAAAATTAATTCAGGGCAGGGTGTGGGTTATAAAGGGCATGGGTATAGGGGGCGGGGCTTAACACAGAGGGGGGCGGGGCTTAGTGGTAAGGGGCGGGGCTTAATGCAGAGGGTGAGGCCTAAGCACAATGGGCGTGGCTTCCCAGAAAGGGGCGTGGCTTCCAAGGAGAGGGCGTGGCCTGGAAATGAACTTGGGGCAGGGTGGGGATTATAAAGGGCGTGAGTTCATGTCAAGGGGCGGGGCTTAATATCGAGGGGGCGTGGCCTAACGGTAAGGGGCGTGGCTTAATACTGGGGGCGTGGCCTGGTAATAGGGGGGCGTGGCTTCCCGGAAAGGGGGCGTGGCCTGGAAATGAACTTGGGGTGGGGATTATAAATGGTGGGGGTTAGTTCATGTCAAGGGGCGTGGCTTAATATCGATGGGGCGTGGCTTAATGGTAAGGGGCGTGGCTTAATACTGGGGGCGTGACCTGATAATAAGGGGCGTGGCTTCCCAGAAAGGGGGGTGTGGCTTCCAGAAAGGGGGCGTGGCTTCCCAGGAAGGGGGGGATCTTTTTCCCCGGTGACGCGCCCCCCTCCCACCACCTTAACCGCAGCGGGCGGGGACAAAGGGGCGGGGCCTCCGCCTTGGCCCCGCCCCTGACTCCGCCCCTGACTCCGCCCCCCGCAGAAGGTGGGCTTCTTCAACCAGCAGGCGGCCGAGCAGCTGCGGCTGGAGGAGACGGCGGCCGAGTACCTGCAGCGGGGCTTCAACCTCCCCCACCAGGACGCCCGCAAGTGCCTGGGGCGCTTCGGCCTCGAGGGCCACGCCCACACCCTGCAGATCGCCAAGCTGTCGGGTGAGGGGGCGGGGCTAGCCCCCAAGGGGGGCGGGGTTTATTTGGGGGGCGGGGTTTGTTGGGGTGGTTTGTTGGGGGGTGGTTTATTGGGGGTGGTTTACTGGGGGGGTTGTTTAGTCAGGGGGTGGGGCTTATTGGGGTGTGGTTTATTCGGGGGCGTGGTTTATTGGGGTGGTTTGTTGGGGTGTGGTTTATTTTGGGGTGATTTATTTTGGGGGGTGGTTTATTGGGGTGGTTTATTTGGGGTGGGGTTTATTTGGGGGTGTGGTTTATTTGGGGTGGGGTTTATTGGGGGTGGGGTTTATTGGGGGTGGGGTTTATTGGAGGGTGTGGTTTATTGGGGGTGGTTTATTTTGGGGTGGTTTATTTGGGGTGGGGTTTATTGGGGTGGGGTTTATTGGGGGCGTGGTTTATTGCGGTGGTTTATTCAGGGGTGTGGTTTATTTGGGGTGGATTATTGGGGGTGTGGTTTATTGGGGGTGGTTTATTGGGGGGTGTGGTTTATTGGGGTGTGGTTTGTTGGGGGTGGTTTATTTGGGGTGTGGTTTATCGGGGGGTGTGGTTTATTTGGGGGTGGGGTTTATTGGGGCGTGGTTTATTGGGGTGGTTTGTTGGGGTGTGGTTTATTTTGGGGTGATTTATTTTGGGGTGGGGTTTATTGGGGTGGTTTATTTTGGGGGTGGTTTATTTTGGGGTGTGGTTCGTTGGGGGTGTGGTTTATTGGGGGTGTGGTTTATTGGGGGGTGGTTTATTGGGGTGGTTTATTTGGGGGTGGGGTTTATTTGGGGGTGTGGTTTATTTGGGGTGGGGTTTATTGGGGTGGGGTTTATTGGGGTGGTTTATTTGGGGGGTGGTTTATTGGGGTGGGGTTTATTGGAGGGTGTGGTTTATTGGGGGTGGTTTATTTTGGGGTGGTTTATTTGGGGTGGGGTTTATCAGGGGGTGTGGTTTATTGGTGTGGGGTTTATTGGGGGTGGGGTTTATTGGGGGTGTGGTTTATTGGGGGTGGGGTTTATTGGGGTGGTTTATTTGGGGTGGGGTTTATTTGGGGTGGATTATTGGGGGGTGGTTTATTGGGGGTGGTTTATTGAGGGGTGGTTTATTCAGGGGTGTGGTTTATTTGGGGTGGGGTTTATTGGGGTGGGGTTTATTGGGGTGGGGTTTATTTGGGGGGTGTGGTTTGTCAGGAGGTGGTTCATTTGGGGGTGTGGTTTATTGGGGTGGTTTATTTGGGGGCGTGGTTTATTGGGGGCGTGGTTTATTGGGGTGGTTTATTTGGGGTGGGGTTTATTTGGGGGTGGTTTATTTTGGGGTGGTTTATTGGGGTGTGGTTTATTTTGGGGTGGTTTATTGGGGGGTGTGGTTTATTTTGGGGGTGTGGTTTATTGGGGGTGTGGCCTCTCTGGCTCTAAGCCCCGCCCCCTTCCCCCCCCCACAGGGGGGCAGAAGGCCCGGGTGGTGTTTGCGGAGCTGGCGTGCCGAGAGCCCGACGTCCTCATCCTGGTGGGCACGGGGGGGGGGGGCCTGGGGACACCCCAAGGGGGTCCTGGGGACACTGGGGGGGGTCCTGGGGACATCGGGAGGTCCCCAATGGGTTCGTGGGGACATTGGGGGGTCCCCAAGGGTGTCCTGGGGGCACTGGGGGGGGTCCTTTGGGGTCTCCAAGGGGGTCCTGGGGACACTGGGGGGTCCCCAAGGGGGTCTTGGGGACATTGGGAGGTCCCCAGTGGGGTTGTGGGGACACTGGGGGGTCCCCAAAAGGGTCCTGGGGACACTGGGGGGGTCATGGGGACATCAGGGGGTCCCTAATGGGGTCCTAGGGACATTAGGGGGTCCCCAAAAGGGTCCTGGGGACACTGGGGGGGTCGTGGGGACATCAGGGTGTCCCCATAAGGGTCTTGGGGACACGGGGGGGGTCCTGGGGACATTGGGGGGGGTCCCCAAAAGGGTCCTGGGGACACTGGGGGGGTCCCCGAGAGGGTCCTGGGGACATCAGGAGGGGGTTGTGGGGACATCGGGGGGGTCCCCAAAAGGGTCTTGGGGCCATCAGGGGGTCATGGGGGCATCAGGGGGTCCCCATAAGGGTCTTGGGGACACTGGGGGGGTCCTAGGGACACTGGGGGGGTTCCCCATTAGGGTCCTGGGTACAGAAAGGGGTCCTGGGGACATCGGGGTGTCCCCAAAAGGGTCCTGGGGACACTGGGGGGGTCATGGGGACATGGGGGGGGGTCCCAAAAGGGGTCCCTGAGCCCCCCTTTCCCCCCCCCCCTCAGGACGAGCCCACCAACAACCTGGACATCGAATCCATCGACGCCTTGGCCGACGCCATCAACGAGTACCGGGGAGGTGAGTTCTGACATCACTATGACGTCACTATGACATCATCGCGGTGATGACGTCATCGTGGTGATGACGTCATCGATGACGTCACCGCAGCCGTCATCGTGGTGAGCCACGACGCCCGGCTGATCACGGAGACGGCGTGCCAGCTCTGGGTGGTGGAGGAGCGGGGGCTGAGCCAGATCGACGGCGACTTCGACGACTACAAACGCGAGGTGCTCGAAGCCCTGGGCGAGGTGGTCATCAGCCGCCCCCGCGACTGAAAATTTGGGGCGTTTTAGGGTTTTTTTTGGGGGTCCGGGAGGGTGCAGGGGGCTCTGTTGTCCCCGCCCCGAGCTCTTCCCTTCGCGCCCTGGTGGGGTTGGGGGAATAAAGCAGGGGAACGGCGCAAGGAGAGCGGCTGCGTGGTGATTGGGGGGGGGTTGGGTTAACGGGGGGGGGTTGGGCCCTATAAAACCCCTATAGGGACCCCATTAGCCTCTGTGGGGTCCCCATTACCCTTTTTAGGGACCCCATAACCCCAAATCATCTCCTGGTTGACAGAATGACTGCAGCCATCAGTAGGTTCCAGAGTTAACAGGGGTGTGTTTAAATATTTGGGGGTGCAGGGAGGGGGTCTGGACCCCATAAACCCCCTCTAGGAACCTTTTTATCTTCTGTGGGGTCCCCATTACCCTTTTTGGGGACCCCATGACCCCAAATCCTCTCCTGGCTGGCAGCACAGCCGTGGTCATCAGTAGGTTCCAGGGTTAACAGGGGTGTATTCACATGGTAGGGGACACAGGGACAGTGTCTGGACCCCATAAATGCCCTGTGGGGACCCCCGTTATCCTCTGTGGGGTCCCCGTGACCCTTTTTGGGGACCCCATAACCCCAAACCCACTCCTGGCTGGTGCCCCAACCGCAGCCATCAGTAGGTTCCAGAGTTAACGGGTTTATTTTCACACCTTACGGGGCGCAGGAACACCACCTGCACCCCATAAACCCCTTACGGGGACCCCGTTATCCTCTGTAGGGTCCCCCGTGACCCTTTTATGGCCACCCCATAACCCCGACGCGCTCAATTAACGCCAATTAACGCCTCTTTTCCAACAGTTTATTACTAATGTACAAAATATACAAAAGGGGGGGGCGGGCGCTGCCCCCCCCGGCCAAGTTTTCACAGAAAACAGCATCCGGCGCAGCCTCCCTCCCCCCCCCCCACAACCCCAAAAAGAAAAAAACCCCAAAAGATTCCTTTTTTCCCCCAAAAAAAGTGAGAGCGGCGCAGCCCCGGGCGGCGGCGTGTGTCGCACGTGTGTCTGGGAGGCGCAAGGAGAGGGAAAAAAAAGGGGGGGGGGGTAAAAAGGGGGGGCAGAAAGGGGTGAGGGGGGGGGATTTGGGGGTGCCGGGGAGGGGGGCACCCCCAAAAGCGGAAGGGGGGGGGGGATTTGCCCCCAGCAGGGGCAGATTTGGGCCCTGGGGGGGGGGGTTGTGCTCTGCTGGGGGGGGGATTTGGTTGCTGGGGGGGGTTAATTGCCCCTCCTGGGGGGTTAATTGCCCCTCCTGGGGGTGTTTTGGTGCTGCTGGGGGGTATTTGTTCCTCCTGGGGGGGTATTTTCACTGCTGGGGGGGTTATTTGCCCCCGCTGGGGGGGTATTTGCCCCCACCCTGATGTTATTTGCCCCCCGTGAGCGGGGGTAATTGATGCCCCCAGGGGAATTATTGCCCCCCAACGGGGGAGTTTTGCCTGGAGATAAATGGATTTTGCCCCCCGGGGGGGCATTGCGGCCCCCAAACTGCCCCGATTTTGCCCCCGGGGGGGGTATTTTACACCCCCCTGGCATGGGTTTTGCCCCTGGGGGGGTATTTACACCCCGCTGGGGTTGGATTTGGGCCCTGGAGGAGGAGAGTTTTGCCCCAGCTGGGGGAAAAAACACCTGAGTGGGGCATTTACACCCTCGGGGGGGGGCATTTACACCCTCGGGGGGGGGGCAATTACACCCCAGCAGCAGCATTTTCACCCTGGGGGGGGGTATTTGTGCACTTGGGGGGGGGGGTAAATGTGCCCTGACCGGGGGTAGTTGCCCCCTTGTGGGGAGGGGGGAAAGGGATTTACCCCCCCAGAGGGGTATTAGCACCCGGGGGAGGGGTATTTACCCCTGCAAGGGGGTATTAGTGCCTGGCGGGGGGGGGTGTTTTTGCCCATGGGGGGTATTTTTTTGCCCCCCCCCCGGCAAGGGGATGTGCGCCTGAGAGCCTGGGGGGGGGGCATTTACCCCCCTGCCGGGGCATTTAGACCCTGCAGGGGGGGCATGTGCAGTCCAGGGGGGACAGTTACACCCCGGGGGGGGGCAGTTACGCCCTGCAAGGGGTAGTTATGCCTTATGGGGGGGTATTTATGTCCTGGGGGGGTTATTTGTGCCCTCTGGGGGATATTTATGCCCGGGGGGGGGTATTTAACCCCCTCCAGGGGGGCATTAATGCCATGGAGGGGGCTATTAAAGCCCTGGAGGGGAGTATTTGTGCCCTGGAGGGGGGTAGTTAAGCCTTGCGGGGGCGTATTAACACCCTGCAGGGGGTTAGTTATGCCCTGGGGGGGGTTATTTTTGCCCTGGGGGGGGGGTATTTACACCCTGCAGGGGGTATTTATTCCCTGGAGGGGGGCATTTACACCCCAACAGGGGGGTATTTACACCCTGGGGGGGTTATTTATTCCCTGGAGGGGGGCATTTCCGCCCCCAAAGGGGGTTATTTATTTCCTGGAGGGGGGCATTTACGCCCCTGAGGGGGGGTATTTATGCCCCTGGGGGGGGTATTTATGCCCCTGGGGGGGGTATTAATGCCCCTGGGGGGGTATTTACGCCCCTGGGGGGGGTATTTATGCCCCACAGGGCTTACTCGCACCCTGCTTTTGGGGTCAAAGTCGGGTTTTTGGGGGAAGAGGGGGGGGGAGATCGGGTGCCGGGGCGTCATCGAGGCCTCACAGAAGCCATAAAAGTGGCGGCTGCAGCGCGAGTCCGAGAGGAGGAGGAGGAGGAAGAGGAGGAAGAGGAGGAGGAAGAGGAGGAGGAGAGCGCGGGAGGAAGGGCGGCGGCGGGCGCTACGGCAGGGGCGGCCCGTTGACGCCGGGGTGGTAGAAGGCACAGTTGTTCTCGTACCTGCAGCTGCCCTTCAGCATGAAGTGGCGACACACGGCGCGGCTCGACATGTCTGCGTGAGAGAAAACGGGGGGGGGGGGGCGCGTCAGGCGCCGGAGCCCCCCCCCCCACGGCGGCCCCACGGCGGCGGAGGAGGAGGAGGAGGAGGAGGAGGAGGAGGAAGAAAGGGGGGGGGAGAGGAAAATGCGGGTGGGGAGGTTGGGGGGGGGGGGGAGGGACGCGGCTTTGGGCCCTGCGCTGGAGGTTTTTTTTTAATGTGGGGGGGTGAAGGGGAGGCCAATGGGCCCCCCCCCCCAGCCGTGGTTTCCTGGGTTTTGTCCCCAAAAAGGGGGTGGAGATGGGTGGGACCCCCCCCCCCGGGGTCCTGGAGGCCGCTTGTGGGGCCCCCAGCCCGGTCCCTGCCCCATAGCCTGGCCCTATAAAGGCTGCGGGGGGTGGGACTACAACTCCCAGCATGCCTTGTGGTGGAGGGAGCTCCCAGCGTGCCTTGCGGCCCCATCCCTGAAGTGCTGGGAGGGGGCAGGACTACAACTCCCAGCATCCCCCCCGCTGCCTCTTCTGGAGGTGCTGGGGGTGGGACTACAACTCCCAGCATGCCCCACTGGGTGTGGGACTACAACTCCCAGCATGCCTTGCTGCCACAACAGGAAGCTCCAGGAGGCCTGTGCTGCCCCTTTATAGAGGACAGCTTGGAGCGGGACTACAACTCCCAGCATGCCCTGCTGCTCCTCCTAGTGCCAAACTACAACTCCCAGCATGCCTTGCTGCCTCTTCTAAAGCAGCTGGGTGCAGGACTACAACTCCCAGCATGCCTTGCTGCCACGGCTAGGGCCTCCCTACTGCTCCCCTTGCTGGCCTACAACTCCCAGCATGCCCTGCTGCTGGCTCGGAGCCGACTACAGCTCCCAGCATGCCTCAGTGCCCCCCCTAGGACCACCAGGAGGCTCCCAGCATGCCCCTGCTGCCCGCCCTGGGGGCTGCTGAGGGTGGGACTACAACTCCCAGCATCCCCCCACTGCCTCTGCTGGAGCCAGCTTGAAGCTGGCCTACACCTCCCAGCATGCCTTGCTGCTTCTGGAGCCATCTTGATGCTGGACTACAGCTCCCAGCATGCCCTGCGGCCTCTCAAAGCCACTGGGGGGGGGCAGGACTACACCTCCCAGCATGCCCCGCTGCCTCGTCTAGAGGCCTGTAGATGGACTACAGCTCCCAGCATGCCTTGCTGCCTGTTCTGCAGGCCACAAGGTGCAGGACTACACCTCCCAGCATGCCCCGCGGCCTCTTCCGGAGGCCTGCAGGTGGACTACATCTCCCAGCATGCCTCGCTGCCTCTCCTCCAGGCCCAGGACTACAACTCCCAGCCTGCCCCGCGGCCCCCTCCGCCCCCACAGCCGCCGCCAGGGCCTGGGGGGGGGGGCCCCAAAACCCCTTGGGGGGCCCCAAAACCCCATGGGGGGGACCCCAAAACGCTTGGGGGGGGGCCCTAAACCCCTCGGGGGGGGCCTCAAAGCCCCACGGGGGCCCCCCTCAAACCCCTCGAGGGGGGGGTCTTAAAACCCCTAAACCCCTTGGGGGGGGCGTCAAAACCCCTTGGGGGGGGCCCCTAAAACCCCCTGGGGGGGGCCCTAAAACCCCCTGGGGGGGCCCTAAAAGCCCCATGGGGGGGCCCCTAAAGCCCCATGGGGGGCCGGCGCCAATCGGGGGCCCGCGCCCCCAAGGCCCGGGGGGCTCGAGGGGGCTGCAGCGGGTGGGGGGGGTTCCCCCGGGGGGGCCGTGGCCACCGCCGCCGCCCCCCCCCCCCTCCTCCTCCTCCTCTCCAGCGGGGGGGGTAAGAAAGGAGGCGGCGGAGGGGGGAGGCGGAGGGGGGAGGAGGGGGGGGGGGGAGGGTGCCCCCACCACCGGGCCCGTCCCAAGCCGGGCCCCCCCCCGGGCCCCCCGGGCGGCGGGGGGGTGAGGGTGGGGGTGAGGGGGGGTGGTGGGTGGTGGTGGTGGTGGTGGGGGGGGGGGTGGGGGAGGCCCGCCCCCAAAGCCAGGCCCCTCCGCAACCCCCCCGCGAGGGGCGGCGGCGCCGGCGCCCCCCCCCGCATTTACCTCCTCCTCCGTGGCCCTCCGCCGTGGCCCCGGGGGTGGTCGCCGCCGGGGGTGGCCTCTGCCGTGCTCGCCTCCGTGGCCGCCGTGGTGGCCCCCGTGGCCTCCGGAGGGGCCCCCGAGCGCCTCCTCCTCCTCCTCCTCCTCCTCCTCCTCCTCCGCCACCGGGGGGGCCCCCATTGCCGCCCCCCCGCCTCCACGGGGTCGGTAAGGGGGTTCGTTGCCCACCGCGGCCACGAGCCCGGTGGAAGGGGCCACCGCCACCCGCCGCCCGCCGCCGCCGCGCATGGGGCCCCCCCCCGCCGCCGTGGGGGTTGCCCCGTAAACCACCGCCGCCGCCGCCGCCGTCGGGGGGGTCCCAAAAAATCGCCGCCGCCGCCGCCTCCTCCTCCCTCCTCCTCCTCGTTGTTGTTGTTGGGGGGGGGTGGTTGTGGTTGTTGTTGTTGAGGGGGGGGGCGGCCCCCAAAAGGCGGGGGGCCGCCAGGGAGAGGGGGAAGGCCGGGGGCCGCCGCCGCCGTGAGGGCCTGGGGGGGGAGGAGAAATGGGGTTAGATGGGGGGGGGAAAGGGGGGGTTGGGGTACTAAAAAGGGGGTTTTGGGGTCCAAAAGGGGAGTATTGAGGTCCTAAAGGGGGTTATGGGGACCTAAAGGGGGGTTTCAGGATTGGGGAGGGGGATTTGGGGTCCTAAAGGGGGGTTTGAGGGGCCTAAAAAGGGGGCTTGGGGGTCTTAAAGGGGAGTATTGAGGTCCTAAATGGGGTTTTGGGGTCTTAAAGGGGAGTATGGAGGCCCTAAAGGGGGGTTTCAGGATTGGGGAGTAGGATTTGGGGTCCTAAAAGGAGGTTTGGGGACCTAAAAAGGGGAGTATTGGGGTCCTAACAGGGGTTATGTGGTCCTAAAGGGGGGCTACAGGGCCCGAAAGGGGGATTTTTGATTGGTGAGGGGGATTTGGGGTCCTCAAGGGAGGTTTGGGGTCCTAAAAAGGGGGAATTGAGGCC
>NC_140155.1:2782251-2831710 GCF_964035555.1 Netta rufina
CGCCCCCCCCCCCCCCCATAGGCACGCCCTGAATTTTGGGGGGGGGGGGGGGAGGGTTTTGGGGCCCCCCCCCCGGGTTTAAATTTGGGGAGGGGGCGCTGGGAGGGGGGGGAGGGGTTGGGGGGGGTCCCGTTGTCGCCCCGTGTCCCCCCCTCCCCCTCCGGTTTTGTCCCCATCCCTCTGTGTCCCCCCCCCCCCCCCCACGCTGCCGAGCGGCCGGATCCGGGTTGGTGGCCCCCGGCCCCCCCCCGGTAGCCCCCGGCCCCCCCCTGGTAGCCCCCGGCCCCCCCCGGTAGCCCCCCACCCCTCTTGGTGGTCCCCAGCCCCTTCTGGTGGCCCCTGTCCCCATCCTGGTGGCCCTGGTGGCCCCCGACCCCCCCCCCGGTAGCCCCCAGCCCCTCTTGGTGGCCCCCAACCCCCTCCTGGTGGCCCCCAACCCCTTCCTGGTAGCCCCCAGCCCCTCTTGGTGGCCCCCAGCCCCTCCTGGTAGCTCTCAACCCCCTCTTGGTGGCCCTGGTGGCCCCCAACCCCCTCCTGGTAGCCCCCATCCCCTCCTGGTAGCCCCCATCCCCTCCTGGTGGCCCCCATCCCCTCCTGGTGGCCCTCGTCCCTTTTCTGGTGGCCCCCAACCCGCTCCTGGTGGCCCTGGTGGCCCCCGACCCTCTCCTGGTGGCCCCCATCCCCTCCTGGTGGCCCCCATCCCCTCCTGGTGGCCCCCGACCCTCTCCTGGTGGCCCCCATTCCCTCCTGGTGGCCCCCAGCCCCATCCTGGTGGCCCCCAGCCCCTCCTGGTGGCCCCCATCCCCTCCTGGTGGCCCTCGTCCCTGTTCTGGTGGCCCCCGTTGCCATCCTGGTGGCCCTGGTGGCCCCCGACCCTCTCCTGGTGGCCCCCAGCCCCTCCTGGTAGCCCCCAGCCTCTTCTGGTGGCCCTCGTCCCTGTTCTGGTGGCCCCCGTTGCCATCCTGGTGGTCCTGGTGGCCCCCGACCCCCCCCCCCTGGTGGCCCCCATCCCCTCCTGGTGGCCCCCATCCCCATCCTGGTGGCCCTCGTCCCTGTTCTGGTGGCCCCCGTTGCCATCCTGGTGGCCCTGGTGGCGCCCAACCCCCTCCTGGTGGCCCTTGTCCTTGTTATAGTGGCCCCTGTTGCCCTCCTGGTGGCCCTGGTGGCCCCCAACCCCCTCCTGGTAGCCCCCAGCCCCATCCTGGTGGCCCTTGTCCCTGTTATAGTGGCCCCCAACCCCCTCCTGGTGACCCTGGTGGCCCCTGACCCCCTCCTGGTGGCTCTGGTGGCCCCCGACCCCCTCCTGGTGGCCCCCAGCCCCATCCTGGTGGCCCTCGTCCCTGTTATAGTGGCCCCTGTCCCCTCCTGGTGACCCCAAACCCTTCACCCCAATCATTGATGACCCCAAACCCTTCACCATTGACCCCAAACCCTTCACCCCAAAACCCCATTGACCCCAAACCCTTCACCCTCACTCCCGTTGACCCCAAAACCTTCCCCCCCAACCCCCGTTGACCCCAAACCCTTCACCCCTACTCTTGATGACCCCAAAACCTTCCCCCCCAACCCCCGTTGACCCCAAACCCTTTACCCCCAATTTTGATGACCCCAAACCCTTCACCCCCTACTCTTGATGACCCCCAAACCCTTCACCCCGATCCCCATTGACCCCAAACCCTTCACCCCCAACTTTGATGACCCCCAAACCTTCAACCCCTTCCTTGATGACCCCAAACCCTTCACCATTGACCCCAAACCCTTCACCTCCACCTCCATTGACCCCAAACCCTTCCCCCCAACCCCTGTTGACCCCAAAACCTTCAACCCAATCGTTGATGACCCCAAACCCTTCACCTCTACCCTTGATGACCCCAAACCCTTCACCATTGACCCCAAACCCTTCACCCCCACCCTTGATGACCCCCAAACCCTTCACCCCTGATCCCCGTTGACCCCAAACCCTTCACCCTCACTCCTATTGACCCCAAACCCTTCACCCCTACTCTTGATGACCCCAAACCCTTCAACCCAATCGTTGATGACCCCAAACCCTTCACCATTGACCCCAAACCCTTCACCCTCACTCCCGTTGACCCCAAACCCTTCCCCCCAACCCCTGTTGACCCCAAAACCTTCAACCCAATCGTTGATGACCCCAAACCCTTCACCTCTACCCTTGATGACCCCAAACCCTTCACCATTGACCCCAAACCCTTCACCCCCACCCTTGATGACCCCCAAACCCTTCACCCCTGATCCCCGTTGACCCCAAAACCTTCCCCCCCAACCTCCATTGACCCCAAACCCTTCACCCCTACTCTTGATGACCCCAAACCCTTCAACCCAATCGTTGATGACCCCAAACCCTTCACCATTGACCTCAAACCCTTCACCATTGACCCCAAACCCTTCACCCTCACTCCTGTTGACCCCAAACCCTTCACCCCCAATTTTGATGACCCCAAACCCTTCACCCCCACCCCCGTTGACCCCCCAGCGATGGCGGTGCCGGGCTGGAAGCTGCAGCTCCTGGAGCGACGGCGCCGCGAGGAGGAGGCGGCGCGGCGCCGGGAACGGGAACAACGCGAGCGGGCGGCCCAGCTCCCCCCCTGGAAACGGGAGCTACTGGAACGGCGCCGGGCCAAACTGGGAGGGCCTGGGGGGGCCCGAGGAACCGGGGGAGGGTCCCCGGCGGCAGCGCCGTTGACCCCGGGGTTGAGCCGGAGCGCCGAGGGGTTGGAGAAGTGCGGGGACGGCGAGGAGACCCCCGGTGTCGTCCCCGGGGGGGGACGCGTCAGCCGCTTGCTCGGCCGCTTCGCCCCCCGGCCCCCCGGGCGCTCGCTCAGCACCGAGGGGGTCCCCGAAAGTCACCCCCCCCGGGGGGGACGGGGACGGAGGGGGAGATGGGGACAAGGAGGGCGTGGGGGGCAAGGAGGGGTTGGGGGCGGTTGAGGGGTTGGGGACCAAAAAGGGGTTGGGGGCAGTGGAGGGGTTGGGGACAGGGGAGGGAAGGGGGGCGGTTGAGGGGTTGGGGACAAAAAAGGGGTTGGGGACACTTGAGGGACAGGGGACAACTGAGAAACGGGGGGCAGTTGAGGTTTTGGGGACAGTTGAGGGTTTGGGGGCAGTTGAGGGTTTGGGGACAAGCGAGGGCGTGGGGACAGTTGAGGGACAGGGAATGGCGGAGGAACAGGGGACGACCAAGGGGTTGGGGACAAGTGGGACACGGGGGACACCGAAGGGTTTGGGGACAGTCAGGGGTTGGGGCTCGGTGAAGGGACAGGGGACAACGAAGGGTTTGGGGACAACCAAGGGTCTGGGGACAAGCAAGGATTTGGGGACGGGTGAGGGACAGGGGACAACGAAAAATTTGGGGACAACCGAGGGACAGGGGATAAGTGAGGGACAGGGGACAACCGAGGGACAGGGGACAACTGAAGGCCATCAGGCGGCTGTCCCCAAGCCCCCCGGGGTGGCCACCAGCCCGGTGACAAGTGGTGGCCAAAGCAAGGAGCTGGGGACGGCCGAGGGGACGGTGAGGGGGCTGGTGAGGTCCTGGAAGGTGGCCGAGGGCCGGGGGGGGACGGCAGGTGGCCACGAGGGCTTGGGGACAGCTGAGGGACAGGGGACGGGCAGGGGCGGTGGGGGGGCCGCCACGGTGGCCATGACGCCCTCAACGGTGGCCGTGACGGCCTCAACAACGGTCGAGAGGCCGACGGTGGCCATGACGCCCTCAACGGTGGCCATGACGTCGTCAACGGTGGCCATGACATCGTCAACGATGACCGTGACGTCCTCAACGGCCACGACACCCTCAACGGTGGCCACCACGCCCTCAACGGTGGCCACCACGCCCTCAACGGCAGCCGTGAGGCCTACGGCGGCCATGACGCCCTC
This sequence comes from Netta rufina, assembly GCF_964035555.1. NCBI lineage: Eukaryota > Metazoa > Chordata > Aves > Anseriformes > Anatidae > Netta > Netta rufina. The sequence goes on from NC_140155.1 coordinate 2,786,149, forward strand.
AACAACGGCCGTGAGGCCTACAGCCGCCATGACGCCCTCAACGATGTCCACGACACCCACGACGACGTCCACGACGTCCACGACGGCGTCCACGACACCCTCGACGCCCACAACTCCTTCAGCATCCCCTCCCCCCTCAACCACGGCCATGACGCCCCCAACGATGTCTTCGACACCCCCACCGACGGCCGCGAGGCCTACGGCGGCCATGACGCCCTCAACGGCGGCCATGACGCCCTCAACAGCAACCGTGAGGCCTACGGCGGCCACGACGCCCTCACCCCCCTCGGCGCCACCCCCGGCGGCCATGACACCCCCGGCGGCCATGACGCCGGCGTCGGGGCGTGGGGAAGGCGGCGCCGGGGAGGGCCCGACGCCGGGGGGGCCCAGCGGGCCGGCGGCCATGCGAGGGGCTCCCCGCCGCGAGCCCGGCCCCCCGCCGCCGGCCCACCCGGCCCTTCAACGCCGTAGCGGCAACACCATCACCGTACGGCCCCGGCGAGGGGGGACCGCCGAGGGGGGGTCCCCGGCGGCCCCGGCTCCCCCCGCGCCCCCCCGTTGCCCCCCCGGGACCCCCCAAAAAGCGGTACCCCACGGCCGAGGAGATTCAGGTCATCGGGGGCTACCTGGCCCTGCCCCGCTCTTGCCTGGCCAAGAACGACCCCCACCGTAAAAAGGTAGGGTCGCCGCGTCCCCCCCCGTGTCCCCCCCGTGTCCCCCCCGTGTCCCCCCTGTGTCCCCCCCGTGTCCCCTGGTGGCAGCCCGGGACATCCTGGGGCCCCTTGTGGTTTGTTTTGTTCCTCTTTCCGTGCCCCCAACCCCATCCCGTGTCCCCATCCCGTGTCCCCAACCCTATTCCGTGTCCCCAACCCCATCCGGTGTCATCATCCTGTGTCCCCATCCCCATCCCGTGTCCCCAACCCTGTCCCTGTGTCCCTTTTCCGTGTCCCCAACCCTATTCCGTGTCCCCATCCCGTGTCCCCAACCCTATTCCGTGTCCCTAACCCCATCCTGTGTCCCTATCCCATGTCCCCATCCCCGTCCCTGTGTCCCCATCCCGTGTCCCCAACCCTATTCCATGTCCCCAACCCCATCCCGTGTCCCCATCCCGTGTCCCCAACCCTGTCCCTGTGTCCCTATTCTGTGTCCCCATCCCTATTCCGTGTCCCCAACCCCTTTCCGTGTCCCTGTCCCCATGTCCCCAACCCCATCCCCATGTCCCCATCCCGTGTCCCCATCCCCGTCCCCATCCTCGTTTCCCTGCCCCCCCCATCTCGGTCCCCCAATTTTTTATTTTTTATTTTTTATTTTTTTTTGGGGGGGGTGCAACGGGGCCCCCCCGTTACCCAGAATCCTTTGGGGCACCCCAAAAACAGGAACCCACAACGGGGGGGGGGGGGGGATGGGGGGGGGGAAGGAAGCGGTTGCGGTGGTGGCAGGGAGGGGACACGAGGGTCCCCTGCCCCCCTCCCCCCCTTTCCTCTTCCCATCCCCCGCTCGCCATAGGGCCGCGTGACCCCCACCCCCACCCCCTGCTCGTTAATAGCTTGACGTTAATTGCGATTAAGCCGGGAGGGGATTAATTGCCATGGGAATCCTTATGGGGGGGGGACACACGTCAGTGTTGGTCCCCACTGTGGTGTCCCTGTCCCCATGGGGTCCCCTGTGTCATCCTCTGTCCCCATGGGGTGTCCCAAAACGTCCCCAAATGTTCCCAAAACGTCCCAAAACATTCCCAAAATGTCCCAAAACATCCTAAACTGTCCCAAAACGTCTCCAAAATGTCTCAAAATATCCTAAAACGTCCCAAAACACCCCCAAAACATCCCCCAAACGTCCCCAAACGTACCCAAACGTACCCAAAGCAACCCAAAATGTCCCAAAACGTCCCCAAAATGTCCCCAACCTCATGCTGACCCCCCTGTGTTCCTGTCCCATGGCATCCCCATCCCCATGGGGTCTATGGGTGTCCCAAAACATCCCAAAACGTCCTGAAACATCCCCAAAACGCCCCCAAATGCCCCAAAACATCCAAAATCACCCCAAAATGTCCTCAAACATCCCCCAAAACATCCCCAAATGCCCCAAAATGCCCCCCAAATGCCCCCCAAACACCCCAAAACATCCCAAAACATCCCCAAAGATCCCCAAATGTTCCCCAAAACGTCCCAAAAGGTCCCCAAATGCCCCAAAACGCCCCCAAAATGACCCAAAACACCCCAAAACATCCCAAACATCCCCCCAAAATGTCCCAAAACGTCCCCAAACGCCCCAAAACATCCCCAAAACATCCCAAAACATCCCAAAACGCCCCCCAAAACATCCCCAAATGCCCCCAAAACGTCCCCAAACGTCCCCAAGTGTCCCCAAATACCGCAAAACATCCCAAATGTCCCCAAATGTCCCCCCAAAATGTCCCAAAATGTCCCCGAAACATCCCCGAAGTCCCAAAACGTCCCCCAAAAGCCTCCCAAACACCCCAAAACATCCCCTAAACGTGCCCCCAAATGCCCCAAAATGCCCCCAAACACCCCAAAACCTCCCCAAAACGCCCCCAACCCCCTGCTGACCCCCCCCGTGTCCCGTTTCCCCCCCCCCCCCAGCTGAAGATTTGGTTCAGCGAGCGGGAGCTGGAGCGCACCTTCTGCTACCCCTCCGAGGGGGCTCTGCTGGCGGCCTGGGGCCCCCCCGAGGAACCCTCGCCCCCCCCGGCCCCCCCCGGGGCCCCCGAGGAAGAGGAGGATGAAGACGACCCCCCCCCTGGCACGGGGGCTGCCGGGGGGGCTGCGGGCCCGCGCCCTGCTCGTGGGTGAGTGGGTGCCGGGGTGGGGGGGGGGGGGGTCCCAAAGGGGTTTTGGGGGGGGGGGTGGGGGTCTCTAGGGGGGGATTTGGGGGGTCTGAGGGGGGGTTGGGGGTGTCTAGGGGGGTATTTGGGGGGTCTGAGGGGGGGTTGGGGTCTCTGGGGGGGGTTGGGGGGGTCTCAGGGTCCTCTGAGGGGGGGCTGGGGGATTTTGGGGGGGTTTAGGGTCCCCTGGGGGGGGTAGAAGGGTACTGGGAGGGGGTAGGGTCCCCTGGGGGGGCGTTAAGGTCACTTGGAGGGGGGTTTAGGGTCACCTGGGGGGCATTAGGGTCCCCTGGGGGGGGGTTAGGGTCCCCTGGGGGGGGTTTAGGGTCCTCTGGGGGGGGTTTAGGATCCCTGGGAGGGGTTAGAGTCACTTGGGGTGGGGTTTAGGGTCACCTGGGGGGGATTTAGGGCCCCCTGGGGGGGTTTAGGGCCCCTGCTGCCTTTTTTTGGGGGGGGGGTCCTGGGGTGTCCTGAGGGATTTTGGGGGGTCCAGTGTCTTCTGAGAGAGCTGGGGGGGTCCAAGGGGGATTTTGGGGTGGGTTTAGGGTTTCACGAGGGATTTGAGGGGGGGTCCTGGGGGTTTTTGAGGCGCTCACCCCCGTTCCCCCCCCCCCTTCCAGACGAGTCCTGTCGGCGGTAACCCCAGCCCTGGGGGGGGGGTCTCGCTGGTGGGACCCCCCCCTAACGGGTCAGGACGCGCGGACCCCAACCCCAAAACGTGGCTGGGGGGGGGGGGGGCGCTCAGCTTCCCCCTCCCCCCCCCCCTTTTTTTATAGCTTTCTTTTTTAATTAGCAGCATCGAGGGAGGAGGGGGGGGGGATTTTCCTTAACGAGGTTTTTAGCCTAATTAAGGGCTTTTTATAGCCGGGGGGGGGGGGAGGGGAGGGGGGGCGGATTTGTCAGTATTGGGTCAGCCGGAGGTGGCCCAGTTAGGAACTGGGCCAGGCCCAGTTTGGGACTGGGCCAACTGGGGCCAAAGCCAAGCAGTATTAATGGAAGGGGGGGGGGGGTAATGGGGAGGGGGGGGGCTTGTGGGCGGGGCCTTTTTTTTGTAGGCGGGGTCACGGAGGGAGGCGGGGCTTCCTGGTTTATGTGGGGGGGGCTGGGGGGGGCTTCATGATGTGGTTTTGGGGGGGGGGGAGGCGATGATGGAGGGGGGGGGGTGAGGAAGAGGAGGGTGAGGGGGCACAAAATGGCCGGTGGGGGGTAGGCCGCAGCCTGCGGCCTGGTCCTGTTGCTATGGAAACGAAGCCTGCGGCCTGGTGTTGTTGCTATGGAAACGAAGCCTGCGGCCTGGTCCTGTTGCTATGGAAATGCAGCCTGCGGCCTGGTCCTGTTGCTATGGAAACGAAGCCTGCGGCTTGGTGTTGTTGCTATGGAAACGCAGCCTGTGGCCTGCTCCTGTTGCTATGGAAACAAAGCCTGCGGCTTGGTGTTGTTGCTATGGAAACGAATCCTGCGGCCTGGTGTTGTTGCTATGGAAATGAAGCCTGAGGCCTGGTGTTGTTGCTATGGAAACGAATCCTGCGGCCTGGTGTTGTTGCTATGGAAACGAAGCCTGCGGCCTGGTGTTGTTGCTATGGAAACGAAGCCTGCGGCCTGGTGTTGTTGCCATGGCAACGCAGCCTGCGGCCTGCTCCTGTCGCCACGGTGATGGAGCCTGCGGCCTGGCCCTGTTGCCATAGCAACGCTGCCTGCGGCCTGCTCCCGTCACCATAGCAACGCAGCCTGCGGTCCTGTACCCTAAAAACCGACAATAAAAACGAGACAACGGTGGCCGTGCTGAGTCGGGGTGCTATGGCGGGGCTGGGGTCTGCCTTTATTATTGGGGGGGCTCATTTTATACAGCGGGGGGGCTCTGTTTGGACGGCAGCGCACTTCGCTCATTTCCTTGCGCTCCTACACGAGGTATTACGGTAAAATGAGGCGGCGCGGCGCATGCGCGCGGCGCCGCGAAGGGGGACGGCGCATGCGCGGCCGGCCAAGATGGCGGCGGCAGGGGGGGAAGCGGCGCTGGAGCGCTGGGTGTCCGGGGAGCTGCAGGAGCTGCTGGGGCTCAGCGGCCGCCACGTCCCCGCTTTTCTGGTGGCCCTGGCGCGGCGGAGCCGCAGCGCCGAGGAGCTGCTGGAGCGGCTGCGCGACACCGAGGCGCTGCGGGTGGAGGAGCCGCGCGTGCAGGCCTTCGCCCGCGAGCTCTGGGGGAAGGTGGGAGGGGCTTCCGGGGGGAGGGGAGGGACTTCCGGGGGAAGGGGAGGGACTTCCGGTGGGCGGGGTCAAAGTGGGGAGGGGCGTGGTTTGGGTTCTGGGTGGGCTTGAGGGGAAGGGGTGAGGGTGGGGGGTTGAGGGCATGGCTGGGGAGGGGGCGTGGCTTGGGGAGGGGGCGTGGCTTTTCGGAGGGGCGTGGCTTGAGAGAGGGCGTGGCTTTAAGGGGAGTGGGTGGGGCTATGGGACTGGGGCGGGGCTTATGGGGAGGGTGGAAGTGGTTGAGGGGTGGTTGGGGGGGGTCTTGGAGGTGGGCGTGGCCTAATTGGGCGTGGCGCGGAAGGGGAGGGGCTTAGGTGGTGGGTGGGCGTGGTTTGAGGGTGGGAGGGGCTGGGGGTGGGGCTTAGAGGAGGGAGAGGTGGGGGCTTGAAGGTGATTGGGGGCAGGGGTTGGAGTGGGAGGGGCTAGTGAGAAGGGGCGGGGCTTAAAGGAGGCGTGGCTTGTGTGAGAGGGCGTGGCTTGCATAATTAGAAGGGGAGGGGCCTGTTTAGATGGGGGCGTGGCTTCAAGCGATAGGGGTAGGGGCCATTGGATATGGAGTGGGTGGAGCCTCAGACAGGTGGGCGTGGCTTGTATGACTGTGGGCGTGGCTTCACACGAGGGGGCGTGGCCAGTGTGTGAGTGGGCGGGGCCTGTGAGGCAGAGCAGCATCAAGGCAGAGGGGGATAACCAATTGGGGGGGTGTTAGAAAGGGGGCGTGTCCTAACGGGAGGGGGCGTGGCCTAACGGGAGGGGGCGTGGCTTAACAGGAGGGGGCGTGGCCTCTCCCAGGGGCCGTTCCCTGACGTTTTTTCCCCCCCAGGTCCCCCGGGACCCCCCCCGGGAGCCCCCCGGGCGCGCGGGGCCGAGAGGGCGGCGCTGGAGCTGCAGCGGCGCAGCCAAGGCTACCGATTGGTGGAGAGCGACGAGGAGGCGGGGCCTGGCCCTGGCCCCGCCCCCGACATGGCCGCTTCCCGCCGCCGCCGCCGCCACCACCTCCGGCGGCGCCGCTCCGAGTCCCCCGAGGCCTCCAGCCCCTCGCCCCCGCCGCCGGCCCCGTGAGTAACCCCCCCCCCCGTTAATTGGGGTCCCCCTCATTAATTGGGGTCTGAGCCTATTAATTGGGGTCCCCCATTAATTAGGGTCTCCCCAGTTATTGGGGTCTGACCCCATTAATTGGGGTCCTCCTCATTACTTGGGGTCTGACGCCGTTAATTGGGGTCCCCCATTAATTAGGGTCTCCCCAGTTATTGGGGTCTGACCCCATTAATTGGGGTCTCCCTCATTAATTAGGGTCTGACCCCATTAATTGGGGTTCCCCTCATTAATTGGGGTCTGACTCTATTAATTGGGGTCCCCCCCATTAATTGGGGTCCCCCCCAGTTATTGGGGTCTGACCCCATTAATTGGGTCCCCCTCATTAATTGGGGTCTGACCCCATTAATTGGGGTCCCCCTTGGTTATTGGGGTCCCCCCCATTAATTGGAGTTCCCCCGGTTATTGGGGTCTGACCCTATTAATTGGGGTCTCCCTCATTAATTGTGGTCCCCCCCGTTAATTAGGGTCCCCATCATTAATTGGGCTCCCCCTGGTTATTGGGGTCTGACCCCATTAATTGGGGTTCCTCCAGTTATTGGGGTCCCCCTGGTTTTTGGGGTAATTTTTAAACTTTTAGGATCCCCTTAAACTTTACGTGATCCCTTTAAACTCTTAAGATCCCCTTAAACTTTTGGTGATCCCTTAAACTTCTGAGGTCCCCTTAAACCCTTAGGATACCCCTAAACTTTTAGGATCACTTAAACTTTTGGGGTCCCCTTAAACTTTTAGGATCTCCTTAAACTTTTAGGATCCCTTTAAACTTTTGGGGTCCCCTTAAACTTTTGGTGATCCCCTTAAACTTTTAGGATACTCCTAAACTTTTAGGATCACGTAAACTTTTGGGGTGCCAATAAACTTTTAGGCTCCCTTTAAACTTTTAGGATCCCCTTAACCTTTTGGGGTCTCCATAACCTTTTAGGATCCCTTTAAACTTTTAGGATCCCCTTAAACTTTTGGTGATCCCTTAACCTTTTGGGCTCCCCATAACCTCTTAGGATCCCCTTAACCTTTTAGGATCCCCTTAACCTTTTAGGATCCCCATAACCTTTTAGGATCCCTTTAAGCTTTTAGGATCCCTTAACCTTTTAGGCTCCCCATAACCTTTCCACCCCCGTTCCCTCCCCACCTTTTTCATTTCCCCCCCCGTATTGACCCCGCAACCTGCTCCCTCCCTCCCTAACCCCTTTAGGGCCCTCCCCTTGATCCCAGACTCTCAGAAACTTTTAGGATCCCTCTTTTTATAGGGCCCCCCGACCCCGCTGAGGAGCCGGAGGCGGAATGGGAAGCGTCGGAGCGCGAGCGCCTGCGGGATCTGGAGGAACGGGACGCCTTCGCCGAGCGCCTCCGCCGCCGCGACCGCGACCGCACCCGCCACGTCCCTCGCCCGCCCCGATGCCAAGGTTCCCCCCCCCGCCCCCCTTTTTGGGGTCTTTATGGGGCCGGGGGGGGCGTTTTGGGGTCCCCCGTGTGGGTCGTGGGGTGCCTGGGGTGGGTTTGGGTTGGTTTCGGGGAGGTTTGGGGGCGTCTTGATGAGCTTCCGGGGGGGTTCGGGGTGGGAGTTGGGGTGCTTGGGTGGGATTTGGGGTGTCTGGGGGAATTTGGGGGGGTCTTGGGTGGGATTTGGGGTGCTTGGGTGGGATTTGAGGTTCTTGGGTGGGATTTGGGGGCGATGCGGGGGCATCCTGATGAGCTTCTGGGGGGTTTTGGGGTGGGATTTGGGGTTCTTGGGTGGGATTTGGGATGCTTGGGTGGGATTTGGGGTGTCTGGGGGGACTTAGGGGGTTGCTGGAGTGGGATTTGGGGTCCTTGGGTGGGATTTCGGGGATCGCTGGTTGGGATTGGGGCTCCTGGATGGGATTTTGGGGCTCCTCAATGGGATTTTGGGGCTCCTCGATGGGATTTTGGGGGTCTCTGGTTGGGACTGGGGATCTTGGATGGGATTTAGGGGCTCTTCAATGGGATTTTGGGGCTCCTGGATGGGACTGGGGGCTCCTGGTTGGGGTTTTGGGGGTCTTGGATAGGTTTTTTGAGCATCTGTGGTTGGGATTAGGGTCCTGGATGAGATTTTGGGGCTCCTGGTTGGGATTTTGGGGTCTCTGCTTGGGACTGGGAGCCCTCACCCACCTCCCACTCAAGAATTTGGGTTCCCTGGGGTTTTATGGGTCCTATTAGGGTTTTCCTCTCTCCTTAACTAAACCCATCCCCGTGATCCCCTTTTCCCTCCCCCCAGGCCTACGAAGAAGCTCAAAAACGCCTCAAAGTCGCCGAAGAAGACCAAAAAACCATGGTGAGCCCCCAAAAACATCCCACGGGGGGCCACATCCCTTAAATCCTTCCCCCCCACCAACCCTTCCCGCTTCGTCCCCAGGTCCCGGAGCTGCGGAAAAAATCCCGCCGGGAATATTTAGCCAAAAGGGAACGGGATAAACTGGAGGAACTGGAGGCCGAGATCGCCGACGAGGAATATCTTTTCGGGGAGGAGACGTTGACGGGCGCCGAGCGGCGCGAGCTCGAGTACAAGCGGCGCGTGCGGGACCTGGCCCGCGAGTACAAGCGGGCGGGAGAGAAGGAGAAGCTGGAGAAGAGCAACCGCTACTACATGCCCGAGGAGACGAGGGGAGGTGAGAAAAAAGGGGGTTTGGAGGGGGTTTGGGGGGGTTTTGGGGGGGGTTTGGGGGGGAGTTCGGGGACTCTCGGTGGAGGAAATCTGTGGGTGAGTGGGTTTTTGGGGTGATTGGAGGGGTTTTGGTAGTGAAAATCTATGTGGTGGGTGGGTTTCAAGGTAGGTTTGGGGGTCTTGAATGAGAAAATCTATGGGATGAGTGGGTTTTGGGGTGATTTGAGTGGTTTTGGCACTGAAAACGCATGGGATGAGTGGGTTTTGGGTGAGGGGTCTTGGTACTGAAAATCCATGGGATGAGTGGGTTTCAAGGTAGGTTGGGGGCTGTAGGCCACATAAAATCCATAGGGTCAGTGGGTTTTGGGGTGGTTTAGGTACTCTCAGTGAAGGAAATCCACGGGAAGAGTGGTTTCAAGGTAGGTGGGGGCTCTAGGCAAAGAAAATCCATGGGGTGGGCAGGTTTTAGGGTGATTTGAGGGGTCTTGGCACATAAAATCCATGTATTGGGGGGTTTTGGGTGATTTGAGGGGTCTTGGTATTGAAAATCCATGGGATGAGTGGGTTTTGGGGTGGTTTTAGAGCTCTCAACAAAGAAAACCCAAGGGGTATTTGGGTTTTGGGGGTGGTTTGGGGACTCTTGGCGCAGAAAATCCATGGGATGAGTGGGTTTTGGGTGATTGGAGGGGTCTTGGCACTGAAAATCCATTGGAAGAGTGGGTTTCGAGGTAGGTTTGGGGTTGCAGGCACATAAAATCCATGGGATGAGTGGGTTTCAAGGTAGGTTTGGGGCTCTAGGTAAAGAAAACCCATGGGGTAGTTGGGTTTTTGGGGGTGGTTTGGGGACTCTCGGTGAAGGAAATCTATGGGGTGAGTGAGTTTCAAGGTAGATTTGGGGCTGTAGGCAAAGAAAATCCATGGGGTGGGTGGGTTTTGGGGTGATTTGGAGGGGTCTTGGCACATAAAATCCACGTATTGGGGGCGTTTGGGATGGTTTGAGGGGTCTTGGCACATAAAATCCATGGGATGAGTGGGTTTCAAGGTAGGTTTGAGGCTGTAGGCGAAGAAAATCCATGGGGTGGGTGGGTTTTGGGGTGATTTGAGGGGTCTTGAATGAGAAAATCTATGGGATGAGTGGGTTTTGGGGTGATTGGAGGGGTCTTGGCACAGAAAATCCATGCGGTGGGTGGGTTTTGGGGTGGTTTTGGGGTTCCTGGCACATAAAATCCATGCGATTTGTATATTTTGGGGTGGTTTGGGGACTCTTGGCAAAGAAAATCCATGGGATGAGTTGGTTTTGGGGTGGTTTTAGAGCTCTCAACAAAGAAAACCCAAGGGATATTTGGGGTTTTGGGGTGGTTTGGGGGCTCTTGGCTCAAAAAATCCGTGGGAATGTGCGGTTTTTGGGGTGGTTTTGGGACTCTTGGCACAGAAAATCCATGGGATTTGTGTGTTTTATGGTGGTTTGGGGCCTCTTGGCACAGAAAATCCACGGGACATTTGGCTTTTGGGTCCCTTTTACATCTTTCACCATACCAAAACCCCCGAAACGCGCGTTTTCCGCGCCGTTTTCGCAGCTCTTCCCCCCCCGCCAACCCTCAGCTAAGCCGATTTCGGGGCGTTTTCTCCCTTTTCACCCCTTCCCCTAGAAAATCCCCGAACGTGAGGAGCCGGGGATGGAAGAGGAGCGCCTGGCCCCGCGGGACGAGCAGCGGCGCTGGGAGGAGGAGCGCATGGGGGCGGCCGCCCTGCGGTTTGGGGCGCGCGACGCCGCCCGCCGCCGACCCTCCCGCGACTACGACTTCGTCCTGGAGGAGGACGAAATGATCCAATTCGTCAGCGCCGTGCAGATGCAGGGCACCGAGCCCGATAAGGTGGCTTGGGGGGGGGTTTGGGGGTGCTGGAGGGGGGATTTGGGGTGCTGGGAGGGACCTGGGAGTGATGGAGCGGGGATTTGGGGTGCTGGAGGGGGGATTTTGGGGTGCTGGGAGGGACCTGGGAGTGATGGAGGGGGGATTTGGGGTGCTGGAGGGGGATTTGGGGTGATGGGAGGGACCTGGGAGTGATGGAGGGAGGATTTGGGGTGCTGGAGGGGGTCCTAGGGGCACCTGGGTGTGAATAAGGGGGGATTTGGGGTGATGGAGGGGGGATTTGGGGTGCTGGGAGGCACCTGGGAGTGATGGAGGGGGGATTTGGGGTCCTGGAGGGGTCCTAGGGGCACCTGGGTGTGAATAAGGGGGGATTTGAGGTGATGGAGGGGGGATTTGGGGTGCTGGGAGGGACCTGGGAGTGATGGAGGGGGGATTTGGGGTGCCAAAGGGGGTTTTGAGGGCCCTGGGGACCATAAATAGGGGATTTGGGTAGACAAGATGGGATTTGGGGTAGACAAGAGTGGATTTAGGTGTCCAAGAGGGGATTTGGGGCGGAAAAGAAGGGATTTAGGTGTCAAGAGGGGATTTGGGGTTGAAAAGAGGGGATTTGGGGTGGAAAAGAAGGAATTTGGGGCAACCAAGAGGGAATTAGAGGTGGCGAAGAGTGGATTTAGGTGGCAAAGAGTGGATTTGGGTGGAGAAGAGTGGATTTAGGTGTCCGAGAGGGATTTGGGTTGGCCAAGATGGGTTTTGGGTTGGCCAAGATGGGATTTAGGTGGCTAAGAGGAGATTTGGGGTGGAAAAGAAGGGGTTTGGGGCATCTAAGAGGGGATTTGGGGTGGCCAAGAGAGGATTCGGGGTGGAAAAGAAGGGGTTTGGGGCAACCAAGAGGGGATTTGGGGTGGAAAAGAAGGGATTTGGGTTGGCCAAGAGGAGATTTAGGTGTCCAAGAGGGGGTTTGGGGTGGAAAAGAGGGGATTTGGGGCAACCAAGAGTGGATTTGGGGCAGAGGAAGAGTGGATTTGGGGCGGAGAAGAGTGGATTTAGGTAGCCAAGAGCAGATTTGGAGCACCGGAGGCTACAACAGGACCTCAATCATCCCCGGGGGCGACGCCGGGAGGACTCCACCGCCTCGGGGTGAGTTTTGGGGCCGAAAACGGGTGTTTTTGGGGTGTGCAGGAGGCGCCGGCGGCGGGTGCCGGAGGCGGAGAGGCGGCGGCAGTCGGCGCAGGAGGCTCGGCGCAGCCTCCCCATCTTCCCCTACCGCGACGAGCTGGTGGCTGCCATCAACCGCCACCAAATCCTGGTCATCGAGGGCGAGACGGGCTCGGGGAAAACCACCAGATCCCCAGTACCTGCACGAGGAGGTGAGGGGGGGTCGGGGGGGGGGGGATATGGGGGGGTTTGGGGGGGATATGGGGGGATATGGGGGGGTTTGGGGGGATATGGGGGGGTTTGGGGGGGGAATGGGGGGGGTTTGGGGGGGAAATGGGGGGGTTTGGGGGGGATTTGGGGGGTTTGGGGGGGAAATGAGGGGGTTTGAGGGGGAATGAGGGGGTTTGGGGGGGAATGAGGGGGGTTGGGGGGGATATGGGGGGGTTTGGGGGCAATTGGGAGGGAATTAGAGGGGTAAATAAAGGGGTTGGGGGGGGAAATGAGGGGGTTTGGGGGGGAATGGGGGGGTTTGGGGGGATATGGGGGGGTTGGGGGCGTTGGGGGTGATGGGGAGGGGATTAGGGGGGTAGATAAAGGGGTAGGGGGATGCTGGGGGGGTAAATGAGGGGGTTTGGGGGGGATATGGGGGGGTTTGGGGGGATATGGGGGGGTTTGGGGGGGAAATCGGGGTGTTTGGGGGGGATATGGGGGGGTTTGGGAGCAATAGGGAGGGAATTAGAGGGGTAAATAAAGGGGTTGGGGGGATATGGGGGGGTTTGGGGGGAAATGAGGGGGTTTGGGGGGGATATGGGGGGGTTTGGGGGCAATAGGGAGGGAATTAGAGGGGTAAATAAAGGGGTTGGGGGGGAAATGAGGGGATTTGGGGGGAAATGGGGGGGGTTTGGGGGGGATATGGGGGGAGTTGGGGGGATATGGGGGGGTTTGGGGGGGAAATGAGGGGGTTTGGGGGCGTTGGGGGTGATGGGGAGGGGATTAGAGGGGTAAATAAAGGGGTTGGGGGGGAAATGAGGGGGTTTGGGGGGGATATGGGGGGAGTTGGGGGGGATATGGGGGGGCTTGGGGGGGAAATGGGGGGGTTTGGGGGGGATATGGGGGCGTTTGGGGGCATTGGGGGTAATGGGGAGGGGATTAGGGGGGCAGATAAAGGGGTTGGGGGGCAGATAAGGGAGGTGGGGGGGTCAATAATGGGGTTGGGGGGGGGCAATAGGGCACCGATAGGGGTCGTGGGGCGTTTATAGGGCACGCTGGGGGGCAAATACGGGGCCACGGGGGGCAATGGGAAGGACCCGGGGGGGTGAAAGGGGACAGGGGGACCCCCCCCAGCTGTCCCCAACCCCCCCCTGTCCCCATGTGTGTCCCCCCCCTTTTTTTATAGGGCTACACGAGGCAGGGGCTGAAGATTGGGATCACGCAGCCCCGGCGCGTGGCTGCCATGAGCGTGGCCGCCCGGGTGGCCGTGGAGATGGGCACCAAGCTGGGCAACGAGGTGACACTGGGAGGGCACTGGGAGGAACTGGGTGGAACTGGGAGGCGCTGGGGGGGCGTGGGGACACCGGGAGGGGACATAGGGACAGGGGGATATAGGGTGCGGGGCGCCCCGAGGGGTGGTTTGGGGTGGCCAAGGGGGGGGGGTTTGGGGTCGTGGCTTTGTCTCAAGGGGCACGGGTTCCTCGTTTTGGGGACAGTGGGGGCGTGGCCCCTTGTTTTGGGGACAATGGGGGCGTGTCCCCAATTTTAGGGCCACCCGGGGACGTTGGGGACGCGCCCCCACCCCGAAAACCCCAAGCTCGAGACCTCTCCACGGGACCTTTTAGCATCCTAGGGGGACATTTGGGGACCCCAAATGACCCGAGGGACACCGGGGGGGACCTGGAAAGGACCCGGGGGGGGGTTTAGGGGACATTGGGGACATTAGGGGACATTGGGGACGCGCCCCCACCCCAAAAACCCCAAGCTTGAGACCTCTCCAAGGAACCCATCCCTTTTGTGGGGTCGCCGGGGGGGGATTTAGGGACCCTAAACGACCCGAGGGACACCGGGGGGGACCTGGGAGGGACACAGGGGGGGTTTAGGGGACACTGGGGGGGTTTGGGGACATTGGGGTGACAATTTGGGGTCCCCAGGTGGGGTACAGCATCCGCTTCGAGGACTGCACGTCGGAGAGGACGGTGCTGAAGTACATGACGGACGGGATGCTGCTGCGGGAATTCCTCACCGAGCCCGACCTGGGCTCCTACAGGTGCCACTGGGAGCACTGGGAGCACTGGGGACACCGCTGGGGACACTGGGGACACCACTGGGGACACTGGGGGGGACGCTGGGGGCGTTTGGGACACGGGTTTGGGGACACAAGGATGTCCCGACCTTGTCTGTTGTCTTATTGCTGGCCGTCCCCGTGTCCTTGGGGCTGTCCCCATCCCCATGTCCCCGTGTCCCCCCAATGTCCCCACATGTCCCCCAATGTCCCCCCAATGTCCCCACATGTCCCCCAATGTCCCCATATCCCCTATACCCCCCATCTCCCCCATATAACACCCCCTATCCCCCGTATAACACCCCCTATCCCCCATATAACACCCCATAACCCCATATAACGCCCCGTATCCCCCATATAACACCCCGTATCCCCCATATAACGCCCCGTATCCCCCGTATAACACCCCATATCCCCCATATAACACCCCATATCCCCCATATAACACCCCATACCCCCATATAACGCCCCGTATCCCCCATATAACGCCCCGTATCCTCCATATAACACCCCGTATCCCCCATATAACACCCCGTATCCCCCATATAACACCCCGTATCCCCCATATAACACCCCGTACCCCCCATATAACACCCCGTATCCCCCATATAACACCCCATACCCCCCATATAACACCCCCTATCCCCCATGTAATGCCCCGTATCCCCCATATAACACCCCGTACCCCCCATATAACACCCCGTACCCCCCATATAACACCCCGTACCCCCTATATCCCCTATATCCCCGCAGCGTGCTGATGGTGGACGAGGCCCACGAGCGCACCCTGCACACGGACGTCCTTTTCGGGCTGCTGAAGGACATCGCCCGCTTCCGGCCCCGCCTGAAGGTGCTGGTGGCCTCGGCCACCCTGGACACGCGCCGCTTCTCCGCCTTCTTCGACCACGCGCCCGTCTTCCGCATCCCCGGCCGGCGCTTCCCCGTCGACATCTACTACACCAAGGTCTGGGGGGCGTTTGGGGACATTTGGGGACGTTTGGGGACAGCAGGAGACATGGGGACATCAGGGGGCATCAGGGGACACAGAGACATTGAGGACATGGGGACACGTGGGGACATCAGGGGGCATTGGGGACATCAGGGGGACACGGGGACATCAGGGGGACACGGGGACATCAAGGGGATGTTGGGGACATTGGGGACACGGGGACATCAAGGGGATGTTGGGGACATTGGGGACATTGGGGGCTTCTTCGACCACGCGCCCGTCTTCCGCATCCCCGGCCGGCGCTTCCCCGTCGACATCTACTACACCAAGGTCTGGGGGGCGTTTGGGGACATTTGGGGGCGTTTGGGGACAGCAGGGGACATTTGGGGACACGGGGACATCAGGGGGAATCAGGGGGACAAGGGGATGTTGGGGACATGGGGACACGTGGGGACATCAGGGGGCATTGGGGACATCGGGGGGACCTGGGGACACTGGGGACATGGGGACGTCAAGGGGATGTTGGGGACATTGGGGACATTGGGGACATTTGGGACACGGGGACATCAAGGGGATGTTGGGGGCGTTGGGGACAGTGGGGACATTGGGGACATTTGGGGACAGCAGGGGCGTTGGGGGACATGGGGACATTGGGGGATATGGGAGGGACACGGGGACGTGGACATTGGGGACACGGGGACATGGGGGGACACTAGGGGAGATGGGGACATGGGGGGGACATTGGGGGGACGCAGGGACATTGGGGGGGGGACATGGGGACACCAAACAACACGAAGACCCCTCATGAAGATGGGGCCACCGGGAGCCCTCAGCGAAGGGACAGAGGGACTTGGGGCCACCGAGGGGGGGCCACCCGGTGCTGATGTCCCCCCCCATGTCCCCCGGTGTCCCCCGGTGTCCCCTGATGTCCCCTGATGTCCCCTGATGTCCCCCCCAGGCTCCCGAGGCCGACTACCTGGAGGCGTGCGTGGTGTCGGTGCTGCAGATCCACGTCACGCAGCCCCCCGGGGACATCCTCGTCTTCCTCACCGGCCAGGTGGGTGCCACCTCCCTGTCCCCTCGTGTCCCCAACCCCCCCCCGATGTCACCCGACCCCCCAGGGACGTCCCCAGGGCGTCCCCGATGTCCCCAATGTCCCCAGGGTGTCCCCGTCCTTCTCGTGCCCACCGTGTCCCCGTCCATCCCGCTGTCCCCATGCCCCAAATGTCCCCAATGTCCCCAATATCCCCACGCCCCCGGTGTCCCCAATGTCCCCAGGGTGTCCCCAAGTGTCCCTGATGTCCCCAAGTGTCCCCATCATGGGGGTGTCCCCATCTTCCCTATGCCCATGGTGTCCCCGTCCATCCAGGTGTCCCCATACCCCCGATGTCCCCAATGCCCCAGATGTCCCCAAGTGTCCCCATGTCCCCGATGCCCCTGATGTCCCCAATGTCCCCGATGTCCCCAGGGTGTCCCCATGCCCTTGGTGTCCCTGATGTCCCCGGGGTGTCCCCATCACCATGGTGCCCCCAAGCATCCCCATGTCCCTGATGTCCTCAATGCCCCCAATGCCCCCAATGTCCCCAAGCGTCCCCATGCCCCAAATGTCCCCATTGTCCCCCAGCATCCCCAAGTGTCCCCAAGTGCCCCTGATGTCCCCAGGGTGTCCCCATGCCCCTGGTGTCCCTGTGATGCCCGTGGGGTGTCCCCATCACCATGGTGCCCCCATCCATCCAGGCGTCCCCATACCCCCGATGCCCCCAATGCCCTCAATGTCCCCAAGCGTCCCCATGCCCCCAATGTCCCCGATGTCCCCAGGATGTCCCCATGCCCTTGGTGTCCCTGATGTCCCCAGGGTGTCCCCATGTCCCTGGTGCCCCTGATGTCCCTGGGGTGCCCCCATCACCACGGTGCCCCCATCCATCCAGGCGTCCCCATACCCCCGATGCCCCCAATGCCCTCAATGTCCCCAAGCGTCCCCATGCCCCCAATGTCCCCGATGTCCCCAGGATGTCCCCATGCCCTTGGTGTCCCTGATGTCCCCAGGGTGTCCCCATGTCCCCGGGGTGTCCCCATCACCACAGTGCCCCCATCCATCCAGGCGTCCCCATACCCCCGATGCCCCCAATACCCCCAATACCCCCAATGTCCCCAAATGTCCCCGATGTCCCCGATGTCCCCAATGTCCCCCCCGTGCCAGGAGGAGATCGAGGCGTGCGTGGAGCTGCTGCAGGAGCGCTGCCGGCGCCTGGGCTCCAAGCTGGCCGAGCTGCTGGTGCTGCCCATCTACGCCAACCTCCCCTCCGACATGCAGGCGCGCATCTTCGAGCCCACCCCCCCCGGCGCCCGCAAGGTGCGCGCCGCCCCTTTAAGAGGGGGGCGGGGCCTCGGGAAAGGGGGTGGGGCCAGGGAGGGGGTGGGGTCATGAGGGGGTGGGGTCGTGAGGGGGTGGGGGCTGGGTGGGGGTGGGTGGGAGGGGGTGGGGATTGATGGGGTGGGGTGGGAGGGGTGGAGGCTAATGGGGTGGGGTCTGATTAGGGGCGGGGCTTAATGGGGTGGGGTCTGGTTGGGGGTGGAGCCTAATAGGGTTGGGCCTGAGGGAGGTGGAGCCTATTAGGGTGGAGTCTGAGGGGCGGGGCCTAATAGGGTGGGGTTTGAGAGGGTGGAGTCTAATAGGGTGGGGTCTTAGGGGCGGGGATTAATGGGGTGGGGTTGGAGGGGGTGGAGCCTAACAGGGTGGGGTCTGATTAGGGGTGGGGCTTAATGGGGTGGGGTTCCAAGGGGGTGGAGCCAAATAGGATGGAGTCTGATGGGGGTGGAGCCTAATAGGGTGGGGTTCAAAGGGGGGAGGAGCCTAATAGGGTGGGGTCACGGGGGGTGGAGTCTGATGGGGTGGAGCCTAATAGGGTGGGGTTCCAAGGGGGTGGAGCCAAATAGGATGGAGTCTGATGGGGGTGGAGCCTAATAGGGTGGGACTCCAAGGGGGTGGAGCCTAATGGGGCGTGGTCATGGGGGTGGAGTCTGATGGGGGTGGAGCCTAATAGGGCGGGGTTCCAAGGGGGTGGAGCCTAATGGGGGCGTGTCCAAGGGGCGGAGTCAGTGGGGGTGGAGCTTCAGAGGGCGGGACACGGGGATGGGACTCACGGGGGTCGTTTGGGTGGGGTCCAGAGGGGCGGGGCTTCACGGGGCGGGGCTCAACGGGGTGGGGCGTCACGGGGCGGGGCCAACAGGGGGGCGTGTCCCTCGGTGGGCGTGTCCCAGGAGGTGCCCGCCCCCAGGTGGTGGTGGCCACCAACATCGCGGAGACGTCGGTGACCATCGACGGCATCGTCTACGTGCTGGACCCCGGCTTCTGCAAGCAGAAGAGCTACAGCGCCCGCACCGGAATGGAGTCCCTCGTCGTCACCCCCTGCTCGCGGGTAGGGGCCCCATGTCCCCATGGACCCCGTCCCCGTGTCCCCTAGGACCCCGTCCCCATGGACCTCGTCTCCGTGTCCCCATGGATCTCGTCCCCATGGCCCCATGGCCCTCGTTCCTATGTCCCCATGGACCTTGTCCCCTTGTCCCCAGGTCCCCGTGGCCTTCGTTCCTATGTCCCCATGGCCCTTGTCCCCATGTCCCCATGGACCTCATCCCCGTGTCCCCATGGACCTCGTCCCCATGTCCCTATGGACCCCATCCCCATTCCCCCATGGCTCTTGTCCCCGTGTCCCCATGGACCTTGTGCCCATGGACCTCGTCCCTGTGCCCTATGTCCCCATGGACCTCGTCCCCATGTCCCCAGTGTCCCCATGTCCCCAATGTCTCCAAATCTTTACATCTTCATGTCCCCAAATCCCTCATTCCTTCCACCCCCAAGTCCCCAACGTCCCCACACCCCTTGGTCCCCATGTCCCCATGCCCCCTGCGTCCCCATGTCCCCAAATCCTTACACCCCATGTCCTCCTGTCCCCAAATCCTTACACCCCACGTCCCCCTGTCCCCAAATCCTTACACCCCATATCCCCATGTCCCCAAATCCTTACACCCCACGTCCCCCTGTCCCCAAATCCTTACTCCCCATGTCCCCACGTCCCCAAATCCTTACACCCCATGTCCCCACGTCCCCAAATCCTTACACCCCAATGTCCCCACACCCCTTATTCCCCATATCCTTACATCCTGCTGTCCCCTATCCCCCGGCATCCCCTATCCCTTGGCGTCCCCTCTTCCCCCGTGTCCCCCCAGTGTCCCCAGTGTCCCCAGTGGGTGACACCGGGTTCCCTTGTCCCCAGGCCTCGGCGAACCAGCGCGCGGGGCGTGCGGGCCGGGTGGCCCCGGGGAAATGTTTCCGCCTCTACACGGCCTGGGCCTTCCAGCACGAGCTGGAGGAGACCTCCGTGCCCGAAATCCAACGCGCCGACCTCGGGGCCCTCGTCCTGCTGCTCAAGAGCCTGGGTGAGAGCAGGGGACGGGGGTGAAAAGGGGGTTTGGGGACCCAAAGGGACGTCCCGGGGGGCTTTTGGGGCATCTCGGGGGGGTTTAGGGCATCCTAAGGGTTGTCGGGGTGTCTTAGGAGGTATCTCAGGGGGCTTTGGGGCATCCTAAGGGCCATTAGGGTATTTCAGGAGGCATCTTGGGGGGCTTTGGGGCATCTCAAGGAGCTTTAGGGCATCCTAGGGGCCATCAGGGTCTCTTAGGAGGCATCTGGGGGGGATTTGGGGCATCTTGGGGTGGCTTTAGGGCATCCTAGGGGCCATCGGGGTGTCTTAGGAGGCATCTAGGGGGGCTTTGGGGCATCTCAGAGGGCTTTGGGATATCTTTTACGGGGCTTTGGGACATCCTAGAGTCCATTAGGGTTTTTAGGAGGCATCTTGGGGGGCTTTAGTGTATCCTAAGGACCATTAGGGTATTTTAGGAGGCATCTAGGGGGGCTTTGGGGCATCTCAGGGGGCTTTGGGGCATCCTAAGGGCCATTAGGGTATTTCAGGAGGCATCTAGGGGGGCTTTGGGGCATCTTGGGGGGGTTTTATGGCATCTTAGGAGGCATCTAGGGGGGCTTTGGGGCATCTCAGGGGGTTTTGGGGCATCCTAGAGGCCATCAGGGCGTCTTAGGAGGCATTTTGGGGGGCATTGGGGCATCTCAGGGGGGTTTAGGGCATCCTAGAGGACATCAGGGTGTCCTAGGAGGTATCTCAGGGGGTTTGGGGGCATTTTGGGGGGTTTTATGGCATCTTAGGGGTTGTCAGGGTGTTGTAGGAGGCATCTAAGGGGGCTTTGGGGCATCTCAGAGTGCTTTGGGGCATCCTAGAGGACATTAGGGTATTTCAGGAGGCATCTAGGGGGGCTTTGGGGCATCTCAAAGGGCTTTGGGGCATTCTAGGGGCCATTAGGATGTCTCAGGAGGCATCTCAGGAGGCTTTGAGGCATCTCAGGAGGCATCTAGGGGGGCATTGGGGCATCTTGGGGGATTTTATGGCATCTTAAGGGTCATCAGGGTGTCTTAGGAGGCATCTAGGGCAGCTTTGGGGCATCCTAAGGGCCATTAGGGTATTTCAGGAGGCATCTTGGGGGGCTTTAGGGTATCCTAAGGGCCATCAGGGTGTCTTAGGAGGCATCTAGGGGGGCTTTGGGGCATCTCGGGGGTCTTAGGGCCATCCTAGAGGCTATTAGGGTGGCTCAGGAGGCATCTGGGGGGGCTTTGGGGCATCTCAAGGAACTTTAGGGCATCCTAGGGGCCATCAGGGTCTCTTAGGAGGCATCTGGGGGGGGATTTGGGGCATCTCAGAGGGCTTTGGGATATCTTTTACGGGGCTTTGGGGCATCCTAGAGTCCATTAGGGTTTTTAGGAGGCATCTAGGGGGGCTTTGGGGCATCCTAAGGGCCATTAGGGTATTTCAGGAGGCATCTCAGGGGGCTTTGGGGCATCTCAGGGGGTTTTGGGGCATCCTAAGGGCCATCAGGGTCTCTTAGAAGGCATCCTGGGGGGCTTTGGGGCATCTCAGGGGGCTTTGGGGCATCTAGGGGGCCTTTGGGGCATCCTAAAAGCCATTAGGGTTTTTAGGAGGCATCTCAGGGGGACTTTGGGGCATCCTGGGCACTTTTAGGGGCCATTTGGGGACGGGGCGGACCTCGGAGCATCTCGGGGCGGGGGGGGGGGGCCATTTGGGGACGGGGCCATTTGGGGACGGGGACCCCCGCGGGGGTCTTGGGGGACGTTTTGGGGTGGCAGCGGGCGCCGTCCCCGTCCCCAGGCATCAACGACCTGATCCACTTCGACTTCCTGGACCCCCCCCCCCCACGAGACGCTGGTGCTGGCGCTGGAGCAGCTCTACGCACTGGGAGCCCTCAACCACCTGGGCGAGCTCACCACGGTACTGGGAGCACTGGGAGGGACTGGGAGGGACTGGGGGGGTGGGGTTGGACACCATGGATGGGGTTGTGTTGGTACTGGGAGCACTGGGAGGGACTGGGAGGGACTGGGAGGGACTGGGATGGTCATGGTGGACCTCATAGGTGAGCTCACCACGGTACTGGGAGCACTGGGAAGGACTGGGAGGGACTGGGAGGGACTGGGGGGGTGGGGTTGGACACCATAGATGGGGTTGTGTTGGTACTGGGAGGGACTGGGAGCACTGGGAGGCACTGGGATGGTGGTGGTGGATCCTATGGGTGAGCTCACTGTGGTACTGGGAGCACTGGGAGGGACTGGGAGGGGCTGGGAGGGACTTGGGGGGTAGTGCTGGACACCATGGATGGGGTTGTGTTGGTACTGGGAGCACTGGGAGGGACTGGGAGGCACTGGGAGGCACTGGGGTGGTGGGGTTGGACACCATGGATGGGGTTGTGTGGGTACTGGGAGCACTGGGAGGGACTGGGAGGGACTGGGAGGAACTGGGGTGGTGGGGTTGGACACCATGGATGGGGTTGTGTGGGTACTGGGAGCACTGGGAGGGACTGGGAGGGACTGGGAGGAACTGGGAGGGACTGGGGTGGTGGGGTTGGACACCATGGATGGGGTTGTGTTGGTACTGGGAGCACTGGGAGGGACTGGGATGGTGGTGGTGGATCCTATGGGTGAGCTCCCTGTGGTACTGGGAGCACTGGGATGGTACTGGGAGCACTGGGAGGAACCGTTTTGCTGGTGTTGGACCTCACGGGTGAGCTCACCACAGTACTGGGAGCACTGGGAGGAACTGGGGGCGCTGGGGGGGGCTTACTGGGAGCACTGGGGCAGGGTAACTGGGAGCACTGGTGCCCTGACGCTGTCCCCGCACTGTCCCCAGCTGGGCCGGCGCATGGCGGAGCTGCCCGTGGAGCCCATGCTGGCCAAGATGATCCTGGCCTCGGAGCAGTGAGTGTCCCCAAATGTCCCCAAAATGTCCCCAAATGTCCCCAAATATCCCCAGGTATCCCCAGGTGTCCCCAAATGTCCCCGGGGTGTCCCCAAATGTCCCCGGGTGTCTCCCAGGTGTCCCCAAATGTCCCCAGATGTCCCCTGGGTGTCCCCAAATGTCCCCGGGGTGTCCCCAGGTATCCCCAGGTGTCCCCAGGGTGTCCCTAGGGTGTCCCCAAGGTGCCCTGGTGCCATCCCCACACCATAGGGTGCCCCAGGACTGTCCCCAAGGTGTCCTAGTGCCATCCCCATGTTATAGGGTCACCCAGGACTGTCCCCAAGGTCCCCTGGTGCCACCCCCACACCATAGGGTGCCCCAACACTGTCCCCAAGGTGCCCTGAGGCTGTCCCCAAAGTGCCCCGGCACTGTCCCCATGTTATGGGGTCACCCAGGAGTGTCCCCAAGGTGCCCTGGAGCTGTTCCCAGGGTCCCCCGGCGCCGTCCCCATGTTCTGGGGTCACCCAGGAGTGTCCCCAAAGTGTCCCAGGGCTGTCCCCAAGGTCCCCTGGTGCCATCCCTGTGCCATGGGGTGCCCCGGGGCTGTCCCCAAAGTGCCCCAGGAGTGTCCCCAAGGTGCCCCGGGGCTGTCCCCAAGGTCCCCCGGCGCCGTCCCCGTGTTCTGGGGTCACCCAGGACTGTCCCCAAAGTGCCCTGAGGCTGTCCCCAAAGTGCCCCAGCACCGTCCCCGTGTTCTGGGGTGCCCCAGGACTGTCCCCAGAGTGCCCCAGGAGTGTCCCCAAGGTGTCCTAGTGCCATCCCCACATTATAGGGTCACCCAGGACTGTCCCCAAAGTGCCCCGGGGCTGTCCCCAAGATACCCTGGCGCCCTCCCCGTGTTCTGGGGTCACCCAGGGCTGTCCCCAAGGTCCCCTGGTGCCGTCCCCATGTTATAGGGTCACCCAGGAGTGTCCCCAAAGTGCCCCAGGGCTGTCCCCAAGGTGCCATGGTGCCACCCCCATGTTATGGGGTGCCCCAGGACTGTCCCCAAGGCTGTCCCCAAGGTGCCCCGGTGCCATCCCCGTGTTCTGGGGTGCCCCAGGACTGTCCCCAAGGTGCCCTGGTGCTGTCCCCATGCTATGGGGTCACCCAGGGCTGTCCCCAAAGTGTCCCAGGACTGTCCCCAAGGTGTCCCAGTGCTGTCCCTGTGTTCTGGGGTGCCCCAGGAGTGTCCCCAAAGTGCCCCAGGACTGTCCCCAAGGTGTCCTAGTGCCATCCCCGTGTTCTGGGGTCACCCAGGGCTGTCCCCAAAGTGCCCCAGGACTGTCCCCAAGGTGTCCTAGTGCCATCCCCATGTTATAGGGTCACCCAGGACTGTCCCCAAAGTGCCCCGGGGGTGTCCCCAAGGTGTCCTAGTGCCATCCCCATGTTATAGGGTCACCCAGGGCTGTCCCCAAAGTGCCCCGGGGCTGTCCCCAAGGTGTCCTAGTGCCGTCCCCGTGTTCTGGGGTGCCCCAGGAGTGTCCCCAAGGTCCCCCGGCGCCGTCCCTGTGCCATGGGGTGCCCCGGGGCTGTCCCCAAAGTACCCCAGGGCTGTCCCCAAGGTGTCCTAGTGCCGTCCCCGTGTTATAGGGTCACCCAGGGCTGTCCCCAAAGTGTCCCAGGACTGTCCCCAAGGTGTCCCAGTGCTGTCCCTGTGTTCTGGGGTGCCCCAGGAGTGTCCCCAAAGTGCCCCAGGACTGTCCCCAAGGTGTCCTAGTGCCATCCCCGTGTTCTGGGGTCACCCAGGGCTGTCCCCAAAGTGCCCCAGGACTGTCCCCAAGGTGTCCTAGTGCCATCCCCATGTTATAGGGTCACCCAGGACTGTCCCCAAAGTGCCCCGGGGGTGTCCCCAAGGTGTCCTAGTGCCATCCCCATGTTATAGGGTCACCCAGGGCTGTCCCCAAAGTGCCCCGGGGCTGTCCCCAAGGTGTCCTAGTGCCGTCCCCGTGTTCTGGGGTGCCCCAGGAGTGTCCCCAAGGTCCCCCGGCGCCGTCCCTGTGCCATGGGGTGCCCCGGGGCTGTCCCCAAAGTACCCCAGGGCTGTCCCCAAGGTGTCCTAGTGCCGTCCCCGTGTTATAGGGTCACCCAGGGCTGTCCCCAAGGTGCCCCAGGACTGTCCCCAAGGTGTCCCAGTTCTGTCCCCGTGTTCTGGGGTGCCCCAGGGCTGTCCCCAAAGTGCCCCAGGAGTGTCCCCAAAGTACCCCAGGGCTGTCCCCAAAGTGTCCTAGTGCCGTCCCCGTGTTCTGGGGTGCCCAAGGAGTGTCCCCAAGGTCCCCTGGCGCCGTCCCTGTGCCATGGGGTGCCCCAGGGCTGTCCCCATAGTGCCCCGGGGGTGTCCCCAAGGTGTCCTAGTGCCATCCCCATGTTATAGGGTCACCCAGGACTGTCCCCAAAGTACCCCAGGGGTGTCCCCAAGGTGTCCTAGTGCCGTCCCCGTGTTCTGGGGTCACCCAGGGCTGTCCCCAAGGTGTCATGGCACTGTCCCCACGCAGGTACGGGTGCACGGAGGAGGTGCTGACGGTGGCGGCCATGCTGTCGGTGAACAACGCCGTCTTCTACCGGCCCAAGGACAAGGTGCTGCACGCCGACAGCGCCCGCGTCGGCTTCCACGTGCCCGGCGGCGACCACCTCGTGCTGCTCAACGTCTACAACCAGGCACGGGGGGCGCTGGGGGGGGCGTTGGGGACGTTTGGGGACGTTTTGGGGACGTTTGGGGATGATTTGGGGACGTTTGGGGATGATTTGGGGATGTTTGGGGATGTTTGGGGATGATTTGGGGATGCTTGGGGACACTTTGGGATGCTTTGGGGACGCTGGGGATGCTTGGGGACACTTTGGGGACACTTTGGGGACGTTTGGGGACATTTTGGGGATGCTTCGGGACACTGGGACTCTTTGGGGACGCTTTGGGGATGCTATGGGGACACTGGGGATGCTGTGGGATGCTTTGGGGACACTTTGGGGATGTTTGGGGACGCTTTGGGGATGCTTGGGGACACTTTGGGGATGTTTGGGGATGATTTGGGGATGTTTGGGGACACTTTAGGGACACTGGGGATGCTTGGGGACATTTTGGGGACACTGGGGATGCTTTGGGGACACTTTGGGGATGATTTGGGGATGTTTGGGGACATTTGGGGAATGCTTTGGGGACGTTTTGGGGACGCTTGGGGACACTTTGGGGATGCTTGGGGACACTTTGGGGATGCTTGGGGACACTTAGGAACACCTGGGGGGGCTTGGGGACACTTTGGGGACACTTTGGGGATGCTTGGGGATGATTTGGGGATGCTTGGGGACACTTTGGGATGCTTTGGGGACGCTGGGGATGCTTGGGGACACTTTGGGGACACTTTGGGGACGTTTGGGGACATTTTGGGGATGCTTCGGGACACTGGGACTCTTTGGGGACGCTTTGGGGATGCTTTGGGGACACTGGGGATGCTGTGGGATGCTTTGGGGACACTTTGGGAATGTTTGGGGACGCTTTGGGGATGCTTGGGGATGATTTGGGGATGTTTGGGGACACTTTGGGATGCTTTGGGGACGCTGGGGATGCTTGGGGACATTTAGGAACACCTGAGGGGGCTTGGGGACACTTTGGGGACACTTTGGGGATGCTTTGGGGACACTTTGGGACGCTTTGGGGACACTGGGGATGCTTGGGGACATTTTGGGGATGCTTGGGGACGCTTTGGGGATGCTTTGGGGACACTGGGGATGCTGTGGGATGCCTTGGAGACATTTGGGGGACACTGAGGATGCTTTGGGATGCTTTGGGGACATTTTGGGGACGCTTTGGGATACTTTGGGACACTTTGGGGACAATTTGGGGATGCTTGAGGACACTTTGGGGGCACTTGGGGACACTTGGGGGACACTGGGGATGCTTTGGGGACACTTAGGAAAAGCTGGAGGGACTTGGGGACACTTTGGGGACATTTTGGGGATGGTTTGGGACACTTTGGGGACACTTAGGGACACTTTGGGGATGCTTGGGGTCGCTTTGGGGGCACTTGGAGACGCTCTGGGGACGCTTGGGGACACTTGGAGATGCTTTGGGGACACTTTGGGGACATTTGGGGACACGTTGGGTGGGAACGGGCTGTCCTGGGGACATGGGGTCGGGTGTTTGGGGTGTTGTGGGGGATCCAGGTCCCGGTACTGACCTGTCCCTGTCCTGTCTGTGTCCCCTCCTTGTCCCCATGTCCCTCTCCTTGTCCCCATGTCCCTCTCCCCGTGTCCCCATGTCCCTTTTTGTCCCCATCCCCTTCCTCTTGTCCCCATTTCTTTGTCCCTATGTCCCTGTCCCGTACCTTGTTGTCCCCGTGTCCCTTTGTCCCTCTCCCTGTCCCTTATTGTCCCCATGTCCCTCTCTGTGTCCCCATATCCCTGCTGTCCCCATATCCCCTTATTGTCCCCATGTCCCTCTCCCTGTCCCCATATCCCATTGTCCCCATGTCCCCATATCCCCTGGTGTCCCCCTGTCCCTCTCCCTGTCCCCTTGTCCCCATATCCCCTGGTGTCCCCATATCCCCTTATTGTCCCCATACCCCCTGGTGTCCCCCTGTCCCTCTCCCTGTCCCCATATCCCCTGGTGTCCCCATGTCCCTCTCCCTGTCCCTTATTGTCCCCGTCCCTCTCCCTGTCCCCATGTCCTTGCTGTCCCCACGTCCCTCTCCATGTCCCCATATCCCATTGTCCCCATGTCCCTTATTGTCCCCATACCCCCTTATTGTCCCTGTGTCCCTCTCCCTGTCCCCATACCCCCTGGTGTCCCCATACCCCCTGCTGTCCTCATGTCCCTTATTGTCCCCATACCCCCTGGTGTCCCCATATCCCCTGGTGTCCCCATATCCCTTATTGTCCCCACACCCCCTGGTGTCCCCCTGTCCCTCTCCATGTCCCCATGTCCCTCCTGTCCCCATACCCCCTTATTGTCCCCATATCTCCTTATTGTCCCCATACCCCCTGATGTCCCCATGTCCCTTGTCCCCATATCCTTTTGTCCCTCTCCCTGTCCCCATATCCCTTATTGTCCCCATGTCCCCTGTTGGCCCCACACCCCCTGCTGTCCCCCTGTCCCTCTCCCTGTCCCCATGTCCCCTCCTGTCCCCATACCCCCTTATTGTCCCCATATCCCTCTCCCTGTCCCCATATCCCTTATTGTCCCCATGTCCCCTGTTGACCCCACACCCCCTGCTGTCCCCCTGTCCCTCTCCATGTCCCCATGTCCCTCCTGTCCCCATACCCCACACCCCTTACTGTCCCCACACCCCCTCCTGCCCCCACACCCCCTTACTGTCCCCACACCCCTTACTGTCCCCACACCCCCTGCTGTCCCCACACCCCCTGCTGTCCCCCTGTCCCTCTCCATGTCCCCATGTCCCTCCTGTCCCCATACCCCCTTATTGTCCCCACACCCCCTTACTGTCCCCACACCCCCTTATTGTCCCCATACCCCCTTACTGTCCCCACACCCCTTACTGTCCCCACACCCCCTGCTGTCCCCATACCCCTTGCTGTCCCCTGCTGTCCCCTGCTGTCCCCCGGTGTCCCCGCAGTGGGTGGCGAGCGGTCACTCCGTGCAGTGGTGCTACGAGCACTTCGTGCAGGCGCGGTCGCTGCGGCGGGCGCGGGACGTGCGGGAGCAGCTGGAGGGGCTGATGGAGCGCGTGGAGATCGCCCCCGCCTCCTGCAACGGGGACCTGGTGGCCGTCCGAAAGGTGACCCCCCCCCCAAAAAAAAAGAAAGGGAACTCCCCCAAAAAAAGCAGGAAAAAACGGGCGGGAAACGCACGAAAAAGGCAAAAAACGCAAAGGAAACACCCAAAAAACGCAAAGGAAACCCCAAAAAATGCGAAAAACGCGAAGGAAACACCCAAAAAACGCAAAGGAAACACCCAAAAAACGCGAAAAACGCGAAGGAAACACCCAAAAAACGCAAAGGAAACCCCAAAAAACGCAAAGGAAACCCCCAAAAAACACACAGGGACTCCCAAAAACACCCAGGAAACCCCAGAAACACACGCAGGGACCCCAAAACCCCACACAGGGACCCCAAAACCCCACACAGGGACCCCAGAAACACACACAGGGACCCAAAAACCCACGCAGGGACCCTAAAACCCCAACCAAGGAGCCCTAAACCCCAACCAGGGACCCCAAAAACCCAACAAGGAGCCCTAAAAGCCCAACCAGGGACCCCAAAACCCACACAGGGACCCTAAAACCCCAACCAGGGACCCAAAAACCCCAACCAGGGACCCCAAAACCCAACCAGAGACCCCAAAACCCCACCAAGGAGCCCTAAAACCCCAACCAGGGACCCTAAAACCCACCCAAGGATCCCAAAAACCCAACCAGAGACCCCAAAACCCACCCAGGGACTCCATTTTCCCCCTCCTGAGTCCCCCAGGACCCCAATTCTGCCCCCAAGCCTCCCAATTCCCCCCTTCTGGGTACCTCAGGACCCCATTTCCCCCCTGGGGACACCCATTTCCCCCCTCCTGGGTCCCCCAGGACCCCATTTCTTCCCCCAAGCCCCCCATATCCCCCCCAAGCCCCCCATTTCCCCCCCGGGGACCCCAATTCCCCCCCCAAGCCCCCCATTTCCCCCCTCAGGACCCAATTTCCCCTCCCCAGCACCCCATATCCCCCCTGGTGACCCCATATCCCCCCCAGGACCACCATTTCCCCTCTTGGGACCTCAATTCCCCCCCGGGGACCCCAATTCCCCCCTGGGGACCCCATATTCCCCCCCGGGGACTCCCATTTCCCCCCCTTCTGACCCCCATATCCCCCCCGGGGACCCCAATTTCCCCCCCAACCTCCCCATTTCCCCCTCCAGGACCCCATTTGCCCCCTTTGAACCCCCTTTTCCCCCCCCAGGACCCCCATATCCCCCCTGGGGACCCCATATCCTCCCTGGGGACCCCAATTCCCCGCCCAGGCCCCCATTTCCCCCCCCAGGACCCCAATTCCCCCCCCAACCTCCCCATTTCCCTCCTCCTGGGTCCCCCAGGACCCCATTTTCCCCCCCATTTCCCCCCCCAGCACCCCATATCCCCCCTGGTGACCCCATATCCCCCCTGGGGACCCCAATTCCCCCCCCCAACCTCCCCATTTCCCTCCTCCTGGGTCCCCCAGGACCCCAGTTTCCCCCTCAGGACCCCCATTTTCCCCCTCCTGGGTCTCCCCAGGACCCCAATTCCCCCCTTGTGACCCCCATTTCCCCCTTCCTGTGTCCCTCAGGACCCCATTTCCCCCCCTTGTGACCCCCATTTCCCCCTTGGGGACCCCATTTCACCCCCCGGGGACCCCAATTTCCCCCCCCAGCACCCCATATCCCCCCTGGTGACCCCATATCCCCCCCGGGGACCCCAATTCCCCCCCCAAGCCCCCCATTTCCCCCTCCAGGACCCCATTTCTCCCCCCAAGCCTCCCATTTTCCCCCTTGGGGACCCCATTTCCCCCCCCAAGCCCCCCATTTCCTCCCCCAGCACCCCATATCCCCCCCGGGGACCCCATATCCCCCCCAGGACCCCCATTTCCCCCCCAGGGACCCCCTTTCCCCCCCCCAACCTCCCCATTTCCCTCCTCCTGGGTCCCCCAGGACCCCATTTTCCCCCTCAGGACCCCCATTTTCCCCCCTCCTGGGTGCCCCCAGGACCCCAATTCCCCCTCAGAACCCCCATTTCTCCCCCCAAGCCCCCCATATCCCCCCCGGGGACCCCATATCCCCCCTGGTGACCCCATATCCCCCCCGGGGACCCCATATCCCCCCCGGACCCCCATTTCCCCCCCAGGGACCCCCTTTCCCCCCCCCAACCTCCCCATTTCCCTCCTCCTGGGTCCCCCAGGACCCCAGTTTCCCCCTCAGGACCCCCATTTTCCCCCTCCTAGGTTTCTCAGGACCCCATATATCCCCCGGGGACCCCATATCCCCCCCCCAACCTCCCCTTTTCCCCCCCCCCAGGCCATCACCGCCGGCTTCTTCTACCACACGGCGCGGCTGACGCGGGGGGGGTACCGCACGGTGAAGCACCAGCAGACGGTGTTCGTGCACCCCAACAGCTCCCTGTTCGAGGAGCAGCCCCGCTGGGTGCTCTACCACGAGCTCGTCTTCACCACCAAGGAGTTCATGCGGCAGGTGGGGGGGGGACGGGGGGGAATGGGGGAGAAATGGGGGAAAAGGGGGGAGAAATGGGGGGAAAATGGGGAGAAATGGGGGTTTGGGGGGGAAAATGGGGAGAAATGGGGGTTTGGGGGGGAAAATGGGGAGAAATGGGGGGAAAAAGGGGGAGAAATGGGGTGTGGGGGGGGGAAGGGGGAAAAATGGGGGTGTGGGGGGGGAAAGGGGGGAAAAAGGGGGGCTTGGGGGGGAAAAAGGGGGAAAAATAGGGGAAAAAGGGAGTGTGGGGGGAATAAATGGGGGTTTGGGGGGGAAAATGGGGGAAAAAATGGGGAAAAATGGGGGTATGGGGGGGGAAAAGGGGGAAAAATGGGGGTTTGGGGGGAATAAATGGGGGTTTGGGGGGGGAAAAGGGGGAAAAATGGGGTGTGGGGGGGGAAAGGGGGAGAAATGGGAAAAAGGGGGAAAAATGGGGTGTGGGGGGGGGAAAAGGGGGAAAAATGGGGGAAAAAAGGGGGAAAAATGGGGTGTGGGGGGGAGAAATGGGGGTTTGGGGGGAAAAAATGGGGGTTTAGGGGGGGGAAAGGGGGGGAAAATGGGGGAAAAATGGGGGAAAAAGGGGGAAAGGGGGGAGAAATGGGGGTGTGGGGGGGAAAAGGGGGGAAAAATAGGGTGTGGGGGGGATAAATGGGGGTGTGGGGGGGGGAAATGGGGGGAAAATGGGGGGAAAGGGGGGAAAATGGGGGAAAAAAGGGGGAAAAGGGGGGAGAAATGGGGGTTTGGGGGGGGGAAAGGGGGAGAAATGGGGGGAAAATGGGGTGTGGGGGGAGAAAAGGGGAAAAAATGGGGGTTTGGGGGGGAAAAATGGGGTATGGGGGGGTAAATGGGGGTTTGGGGGGGAAAGGGGGGGAAAATGGGGAAAAATGGGGGAAAAATGGGGTGTGGGGGGAATAAATGGGGGTTTGGGGGGGAAAAATGGGGGTATGGGGGGGGAATGGGGGAAAAATGGGGGCGTGGAGGGGGAAATGGGGGGTACGGGGGGAACAAATGGGGGTGTGGGGGGGAAAGGGTGAAAAAAGGGGGTATGGGGGGGAAAAAGGGGGGAAAAAGGGGGTATTGGGGAAAAAAGGGGGAAAAATGGGGGTATGGGGGAAAAAATGGGGTATTGGGGGAGGAAACGAGGAAAAAAAGGGGTATGGAGGGAAAAAGGGGGAAAAAAGGGGGGTATGTGGGGAAAAAATGGGGGTTTGGGGGGGGAAAAATGGGGGTACGGGGGGAAAAATGGGGTATGGGGGGTGGAAATGGGGGAAAAAAGGAGAGTTTTGGGGAAAAGAAGGGGGAATGGGGGGAAAAGGGGGCTGGGGATGGTGCCAAGGGGTGAGGGGTGCGGGTAATGGGGCTAACTGTAAGGTTATGGGGACGAGGAGGGCCCTGGGGGGTTTTAGGGTCGCGGGGCAGCATCAGGGCCCCCTCTTGACCCTATTTGTCCCCCCCCGACCCTATTTCTCCCTCCTTGACCCTATTTGTCCCCCCTCAACCCTATTTGCCCCCCCTTGACCCTATTTCTCCCCCCCCGACCCTATTTCAACCCCCTTTGACCCTATTTGTCCCCCCCCGACCCTATTTCTCCCTCCTTGACCCTATTTGTCCCCCCTCAACCCTATTTGCCCCCCCTTGACCCTATTTCTCCCCCCCCGACCCTATTTCTCCCCCCTTTGACCCTATTTGTCCCCCCTTGACCCTATTTCTCCCCCCTTTGACCCTATTTGTCCCCCCTTGACCCTATTTCTCCCCCCTTGACCCTATTTCTCCCCCCTTGACCCTATTTGTCCCCCCCTGACCCTATTTGTCCCCCCCCAAGGTGATCGAGATCGACAGCGCCTGGCTGCTGGAGGTGGCGCCCCATTACTACCAGGCCAAGGAGCTGGAGGACGCCGGCGCCCGCAAAATGCCCAAAAAAACGGGCAAAACCCGCGAAGAATTGGGCTGAAAACCCCCAAGACGGGGTTTTGGGACACCGGGGGGGGGGTTTTGGGGACATCAGGGGGGTTTGGGGGATATTAGGGGGGATTTGGGGCCATCCCGAAGCCCCTAATAGAGTTTTAGGGGACCTAAAGCTCGCTGTTCCCTCCGCCGTGCCGTTTTTGGGGTGAATTTCCGTAATTATATATATTTTTTTTAATTCTGTACATTAAATTATTTCGGGGTGGGGTCCCAGGAAGGGGGTTTTCATGCAGCTCCCGGGGGTCCCGAAGGTCCCGGGGGTTTTAGGGCGAGGTTTAGGGCCGGCCCCGACCCCGCTTCGGCCACCGCCAGCGCCACGGCGGCGGCCACCAGCAGCTTCTTGGCCTCCGTCACCGCCGGGGGGGCCGGCATCAGCTTGGGGGGGGGGAGGCAAAAATGGGGGAAAAAAAGGGGAAATTGGGGAAAATGGGGACAGGAGGGGCTCGGCGACGTCCCCTAGTGTCCCTTTTTGTCACCGTCCCTTACCTTGTCCACGCGGTGGCAGCGGATGAGGCCCTGGGAGTCGAGGAAGAAGGTGGAGAAAGCGTCGTAGGACCTGGGGGGGGGGGATTTGGGGATGATTTTGGGGGGATTTGGGGACAATTTGGGGTGTTTGGGGGACGGGGGGATGTTGGGGATGTTGGGGGCAGGGGTTTGGGGTCTCAATGTGGGGGGTTTGGGGATGTAGAGGGGGTTTTGGGGACATTGGGGGGGGTTTGGGGACATTGGGGGGGTTTGGGGACACTGGGGGGGTTTGGGGATATTGGGGATGGGGGCAAGGGGGTGGGTGAGGTTTTGGGGTCGTGGCTGGCCCTATAAAGGGGACGGGGTGGTTTTGGGGTCCCAGGGGGAGAGGGGACACGGTCCTGGGTTTTTTTGGGGGTGTGGGGGACGTGGGGGCAGCGGGGATGGGGTGGGAAATGCCAAGAGGGGGGCAAAAGGGAGCAAAAAGGGGAACAAAATGGGGCCAAAAGGGGAAAAAATGGGACAAAGGGGGGCAAAATGGGTGAAAAGGGGACAAAGGGGGACAAAATGGAAAGAAAGGGGGGGCAAAATGGGCTAAAAGGGGGATAAAAGGGGCCCAAAACAGGGACAAAGGGGGCCAAAATGGAGAGAAACGGGGACAAAAGGGGCCAAAATAGGACAAAATGGGCTAAAAGGGAGATAAAAGGGGCACAAAATGGGGCTAAAGGGGGGCAAAATGGGATGAAGGGGAACAAAAGGGGCCAAAAGGGGGATAAAAGGGGCCCAAAACGGGGCTAAAGGGGGACAAAATGGGCCAAAGGGGTCCAAATGGGATGAAGGGGCACAAAATGGGGAGAAAGGGGAACAGAAGGGGCCAAAAACGGGACAAAGGGGGCCTAAACGGGTCTGAAGGGGGCCATAAGGGGCCGTAAGGGGCCAAGAGGTGACAACGGGGACAGAGGGGAACAAAATGGGGACAAAGGGGAACAAAATGGGCTAAAAGGGGGCTAAAAGGGGCCCGAAATGGAGCCAAAGGGGCCCAAAACGGGGCCAAAGGGGGCCTAAAACGGGTCCAAAACGGGTCCGAATGGGGCCGTAAGGGGCCAAGAGGTGACAATGGGGACGGAGGGGAACAAAATGGGGACAAAGGGGAACAAAATGGGACTAAGGGGGGACAAAATGGGCTAAAAGGGAACAAAATGGGCTAAAAGGGGGGCTAAAAGGGGCCCGAAATGGAGCCGAAGGGGCCCAAAATGGGGCCAAAACGGGTCCGAATGGGGCTGTAAGGGGCCGTAAGGGGCCAAGAGGTGACAACGGGGACAAAGGGGAACAAAATGGGGACAAAGGGGAACAAAATGGGGCTAAGGGGGAACAAAATGGGCTAAAAGGGGGCTAAAAGGGGCCCGAAATGGGGCCAAAGGGGCCCAGAATGGGTCCAAAGGGGGCCTAAAACAGGTCCAAAACGGGTCCGAAGGGGGCCGTAAGGGGCCAAGAGGTGACAACGGGGACAAAGGGGAACAAAATGGGGACAAAGGGGCACAAAATGGGGACAAAGGGGAACAAAATGGGACTAAGGGGGGACAAAATGGGCTAAAAGGGGGCTAAAAGGGGCCCGAAATGGAGCCAAAGGGGCCCAAAACGGGGCCAAAACGGGTCCGAATGGGGCTGTAAGGGGCCGTAAGGGGCCAAGAGGTGACAACGGGGACAAAGGGGAACAAAATGGGGACAAAGGGGAACAAAATGGGGCTAAGGGGGAACAAAATGGGCTAAAAGGGGGCTAAAAGGGGCCCGAAATGGGGCCAAAGGGGCCCAGAATGGGTCCAAAGGGGGCCTAAAACAGGTCCAAAACGGGTCCGAAGGGGGCCGTAAGGGGCCAAGAGGTGACAACGGGGACAAAGGGGAACAAAATGGGGACAAAGGAGCACAAAATGGGGACAAAGGGGAACAAAATGGGACTAAGGGGGGACAAAATGGGCTAAAAGGGGGCTAAAAGGGGCCCGAAATGGGGCCAAAGGGGCCCAAAACGGGGCCAAAACGGGTCCGAAGGGGGCCGTAAGGGGCCAAGAGGTGACAATGGGGACAGAGGGGACAATGGGGTCACAGAGGGGGGGTGCTGACCGCAGCAGCTCGCGTTTGTCGCGGCGGTAGAAGCGCAGGAGGCAGAGGTGGAAGGGGAGCCCGGTGAGGCGCCAGCGGGCGCGGATGCTGCAGTCCTCGGGGTGCTGCGTTAGGGCCAGCACCTCCAGGCGAAGGCTGGCGAAATAACCCCAAGCCGCGGCCCTACAGAGGGTGACGGCCACCTGGTACATGGCCCGGCCCCTGTGGGGACACGGGGACATCAGGAGGTCACTTTTGGGGCCGTCGGGGTCCCCAAATGGGGGGCCCGGGGGTCCCCAGGGGGCTCACCGGGTGTGGAGGCGCAGGGGGTGGTTGACGAATTCGACGTCCGGGGAGTAGAGGGCGTAGTCGGGGATCTTGAGGAAGAAGTTGGGGAGCTGGGGGAAAAAAAGGGACAGAAAGGGGTGAAAAAGGGGCAGAAAGGGGACAGGAAGGGGATAAAAAGGGGATGGGGAGAGAAAAGGGATAGAAAAGGGACAAAAAGGGGCAGAAAGGGGCAGAAAAGGGACGAAAAGGGGCAGAAAGGGGACAGAAAGGGGATGAAAAGGGGCAGAAAGGGGACAGAAAGGGGATAAAAAGGGGATGGGGAGAGAAAAGGGACAGAAAGGGCACGAAAAGGGGCAGAAAAGGGACAGAAAGGGACAGAAAGGGGATGAAAAGGGACAGAAAAGGGACAGGGAGGGGACAAAAAGGGGATGGGGACAGAAAAGGGACAGAAAGGGGACAAAAAGGGACAAAAAGGGGACAAAAAGGGACAGAAAGGGGGCAAAAAGGGACAGAAAGGGGGCAGGGAGGGGACAGGGAGGGGATGGGGACAGAAAAGGGACAGAAAGGGGACAGAAAGGGGATGGGGACAGAAAAGGAACAGAAAAGGAACAGAAAAGGGACAGAAAAGGGACAGAAAAGGGACAGAAAGGGGACAGAAAAGGGGCAGAAAGGGGACAAAAAGGGACAGAAAAGGGACAGGGAAGGGGATGGGGACAGGGAGAGAAAATGGGATGGGGAGAGACCCTTTATAGAGACCCCCAGGACCCCAAATCCACCCTGTCCCCTTTATAGAGACCCCCAGGACCCCAAAACCACCCCACCCCCTTTATAGGGCCACCCAGGACCCCAAAAACCCACCCCACCCCCTTTATAGGGCCACCCAGGACCCCAAAACCACCCCGTCCCCTTTATAGGGCCACCCAGGACCCCAAAACCACCCCACCCCCTTTATAGGGCCACCCAAGCCCCCCCAAAACCCCCCTCCCCCTCTTTATAGGGCCACCCAGCGCCCAGAACCACCCCCCAAACCCCCCCCCTATGCCCCCAACCCCGAGGGGACCCCAAAACGCCCCCAAAAAGGGGGCTTTTGGGGTCGACCCCGGTTACCTCGTGCCGCAGCTTGTCGTGCATTAGGGCCAGGTGCTCCTCCATACTGGGGGGGGGGGCGGCGGGGGGGGCCGGAGGGGGCGAGTAATGGGGCCGGGGGGGCTCGCAGCAGCAGGAGGGCGCCGGTTATAGGGCCAGCACCCGTTATAGGGCCGGGGGGAGCGGTTAGAGGGCAGCTCGTGGCGTTTATAGGGCCAGAAGTGCTTATAGGGCCGGCGGCGGTTATGGGGCCGGCAGTGGTTATGGGGCTGGCGGCCGTTATGGGGCCGATTGCGGTGGTTATGGGGCCGGTTGCGGTTATAGGGCCGGTTGCGGTTATGGGGTCGGAGGTTTTTTTAGGGCTGGAGGTGTTTCTAGGGCTGGAGGTGGTTATAGGGTCGGAGGTGGTTATGGGGCCGTCCCGCACGGCGATGTCGTCCTCCCGGCGGCCGTCCACGGTGGTGATGGCTCCGGCCATGCCCTCTGGTGGGGCCAGGGCTCGGGGGTTGTAGGATCGGGGTGCCCGGGGGGGCGGCGGCGGCGGGGGGAGGAGAGGCAGCAGCCAGCCCCGCTGCAGGTCCTGCGGGAGGGGTGCTGTGGGGCCGGCCCTACAGAGCGTGGGGCTGGCCCTATAGCATGTGGGGTGGCCCTATAGGGCGTGGGGTGGCTCTATGGGGGTATGGGGCTGGCCCTATAGGGGTAGGAGTGGCCCTATAGCATGTAGGGCGGCTCTAGGGCATGTGGGGGTGGCCCTAAAGCTTGTGGGGCTGGCCCTATAGGGGTGTGGGGTGGCCCTAGAGCACGTGGGATGGCTCTATGGGGGTGGGGGTGGCCCTATAGGGGTGGGGGCTGGCCCTAGAGCATGTGGGGTGGCTCTGTGGGGGTGTGGGGCAGCCCTAGAGCTTGTGGGGTGGCCCTAAAGGGGTGGGAAGTGGCCCTATAGTATGTGTGGGGGGCCCTAGAGCACGTGGGGCAGCCCTAGAGCTTGTGGGGTGGCCCTATAGGGGGGTGGGGGGCTTACCCATAGGGGTGTGGGGTTGGCCCTATAGCAGGGTATGGGGCTGCCCTATGGGGGTGTGGGGCTGCCCCATAGGGGTGAAACAGCCCTATAGGGGGGCAGAGCTGCCCCATAGGGGACTGGGGCTGCTCTATGGGGGTCGGGGCCGCCCTATAGGGGCCAGAACCGCCCCATAGCGGGTGGGGGGACCCCATAGGGGGTGGGGGGGCCCCATAGGGGGTGGGGCTGCCCCATAGGAGGCCCCATAGAGGCCGGATCCACCCTTAGGGGCCGGAATCACCCCATAGGGCCCACTAAGCCCCGCCCCCTCGTTTCCATAACCCCGCCCACTCCATCTAATTTGCATAACTCCGCCCCCAAACCCCATAGAGCCCCCACAGCCTCATTTCCATAACCCCGCCCACTCCGCTCACCCAACGCCGCCCCCATATGGCCAAATTTACATAACCACGCCCACATAAAACCTCATTTACATAACCACGCCCCTTAATCTGCATATTTTCTCCTCATTTTCGCGCAGCGCCCCTCCCCCACCCGCTCCCCATCGCCCCGCCCCCTCCGCTCCCCTCACCTGCGGCCTAGCCCGGTACCGGCGGCGCTGAGGGCCCGGCCGGCTCCAAGAGGAGGCGACCCCGGGCCAGGCGGGCAGGAGGCGGCGGCCGGCG
This sequence comes from Netta rufina, assembly GCF_964035555.1. Taxonomy (NCBI): domain Eukaryota; kingdom Metazoa; phylum Chordata; class Aves; order Anseriformes; family Anatidae; genus Netta; species Netta rufina. The sequence goes on from NC_140155.1 coordinate 2,824,311, forward strand.
GCGGCGGGGCCGTTGCGGAACATGGCGGAGCCGCCCCCGCTGCCCCCTTCTCGCCTCACGGCGCCTCAGCCGCCGGCGGGAGCGCTCTGCGCATGCGCGGCGCAGCCGGGAGGGGAGCAAGGCGCATGCGCAGCGCAGCCCGGGAAGGTGACCGGGCGGGAAGGGCGGCGGCGCATGCGCAGTGGGATGAGGGGGGGAAATGGGAGGGGGGGGGTGCGCATGCGCGGTGCGGGTCATTCATTCGCTTGGCGCTGGGGGCTGGCCAATGGGAGGGGAGGGGGGCGTGGCTTGGTGATTGGCAGCGCGGTGTGGGCGTGGTCTAAAAAGAGGGGCGTGGTCCCGCCGCGGATTGGAGGGTGGGGTGGAGGGGGCGTGGCGCGGCGCGGCCCCGCCCCCCGCGGTGACGTCACGGAGGAAGCGCGGGAAACGAAAGAAAAAGGGCGGCTTTATTGAAACGGTACCAAAAGGGGGGGGAGGGGCGGCACCCAAGGGTGCTGGGGGGGGGAGGGGCGGCACCCACCGGGCAAGGGGAGGCGCCCACGGGGTGGGGAGGGGCGCCCATGGGTGCTGGGGGGCGGGGACAGGCGCCCATAGGGCGGGGACAGGCACCCAGGGGGTGGGGGAGGGCACCCATGGGTGCTGGGGGGGAGGGGCAGCACCCACGGGGTTGGGTTTTGGCAGATATGGGGTTGGGAAGGGCACCCATGGGTGCTAGGGGGTGGAGACAGACACCCATGGGGCTGGGAAGGGCACCCATGGGTGCTGGGGGGGGAGGGGCAGCACCCACAGGGCAAGGGGAGGCACCCACAGGGTGGGGAGGGGCACCCATGGGTGCTGGGGAGTGAAGAGGAGCACCCACAGGGTGAGGAAGGGCACCCATGGGTGCTTGGGGGGGGAGAGGCAGCACCCATGGGGTTGGGTTTTGGCAGCTATGGGGTCGGGAAGGGCACCCATGGGTGCTGGTGGGTGGGGACGGGCACCTACAGGGCGGGGAGAGGCACCCATGGGGCTGGGAAGGGCACCCATGGGGTGGGGAGGGGCACCCATGGGTGCTGGGGGGCAGGGGTGACACCCACAGGGTTGGGCTTTGGCACCTATGGGGTTGGGAAGGGCACCCATGGGTGCTGGGGGGTGGAGACAGGCACCTACAGGGCAAGGGGAGGCACCCACGGGGTGGGGAGGGGCACCCATGGGTGCTGAGGGGGAGGGGCAGCACCCACAGGGCAAGGTCAGGCACCCACAGGGTGGGGAGGGGCACCCATGGGTGCTGGGGGGCAGGGGTGACACCCACAGGGTTGGGCTTTGGCACCTATGGGGTTGGGAAGGGCACCCATGGGTGCTGGGGGGTGGAGACAGGCACCTACAGGGCAAGGGGAGGCACCCACGGGGTGGGGAGGGGCACCCATGGGTGCTGAGGGGGAGGGGCAGCACCCACAGGGCAAGGTCAGGCACCCACAGGGTGGGGAGGGGCACCCATGGGTGCTGGGGGGGGAGGACGAGCACCCACGGGGCAGGGAAAGGCACCCCCAAAAGTTATGGGGCAGGGAGAGGCACCCACGGGGGCAGTGGGGTGGGGACGGGCACCCACAGGGGGGGGTGAGCACCCATGGGGGGCCGTGGGGGGGACCAGACCCCCCAGGGCCCCCCCCAAATCCCCTCTGTGGGGTCGGGGGGGATCCGGCGTCGGGCTCAGCGGCCGGCCCGGCCCAGGGAGCTGTGGGGAGAGGAGGGAAATGAGGTAAAAAAATCCCAAAACCCCATAAAAAATCCCAAAACCCAATAAAAAATCCCAAAACCCAGCAAAGGAAAATCAAAACTTAACAAAAGGGCCCAAAACCCCAATAAAAGAGCCCAAACCCCAATAAAAGACCCCAAACCCAACAAAAAGACCCCAAACCCAATAAATAAAACCCAATAAAAGACCCCAAAACACAACAGAAAACCCCAAACCCCAAAAAAGAACCCCAAACCCCAATAAAAAGACCCCAAACCACCCAAAAAGGGCCCAAAACCCCAATAAAAGACCCCAAGCCCCAATAAAAGAGCCCAAACCCCAATAAAAGAGCACCAAACCCTAATAAAAAGACCCCAAACCCCAATAAAAGAGCCCAAACCCATTAAAAGAGCCCAAACCCCAATAAATAAAACCCAATAAAAGACTCCAAAACACGACAGAAAACCCCAAAGCCCAATAAAAGACCCCAAAATCCCATAAAACCCGAAACCCAGTAAAAAAAATCCCATAAAAGACTCCACAACCCAATAATAAACACCGAGAACCCAATGGAAGACCCCAAAGCCCAATAAAAACCCAACGAGAGACCCCAAAACCCAACGAGAGACCCCAAAACCCAAGGAAAAAAACACTAAAACCCAATGAGAGACCCCAAAACCCAACAAGAGACCCCAAAACCCAACGAGAGACCCAAAAACCCAACGAAAAAACACTAAAACCCCAACGAGAGACCCCAAAACCCAACGAGAGACCCAAAAACCCAATGAGAGACCCCAAAACCCAACAAGAGACCCCAAAACTCAATGAGAGACCCCAAAACCCAAGGAGAGACCCCAAAACCCTATAAAGGAAACCCAAAACCCAACAAGAGACCCAAAAAACCAACGAGAGACCCAAAAACCCAACGAGAGACCCAAAAACCCAATGAAAAAAACACTAAAACCCAACGAGAGACCCCAAAACCCAACGAGAGACCCCAAAACCCTATAAAGGAAACCCCAAACCCTATAAAGGCAACCCAAAACCCTATAAAACGCCCCCCAAACCCAACAAAAGACCCCAAAACCCAACAAAAGACCCCCAAAACCCAACAAAACGCCCCCCAAACCCCATTAAACCCCCCAAAACTCGCCTGGCGCGGCGCTGCCGCTCGCCCTCGCCCCCCCCGTTGAGGGTCCTTATGGGGTCGGCGCCGTCCGGCCCCGTAGGGCGCCGCGGACCCCGCTCGGCCAGGAAGGGGCGGAGGCTGCCCCGTACCGGGGACCCCCCCGCGCGCCCCGCCGTCAGGTTGAAGGGCCAGGGGGGCTCCGCTTCTTCCCTTAAAACTACCCCATAAAATAATGGGGTGGGGGTGTGGGGACGGGATATCCACCCCCCGGCCCCGTTATGGGGTCGTGTTTTGGGTTTTTTTTTTGCCCCCCCCCCCAGTGTCCCGCGCCTTACAGTCGCGCTCCGGTAAGGAGTAGGGTTTGATCTCCTCCTCCGGGCGTTTTTGGGGTGGGCGGCGCTGGGGGGCTGGAAGGGGGAGGGTTATAGGGTGGGGGTGCCCCTATAACCCCTCTAAGTCCCCTATAAGACCCCTAAAGCCCCTACAAGCCCCTATAACCTCCTAAATGCCCCATAACTCCCCTAAATTCCCTAAACGCCCCTAAATCCCCTACAACCCCATAAATCCCCTACAACCCCATAAATCCCCTACAAACCCATAAATCCCCATAAATCCCCTACAACCCCATAAATCCCCTAAATCCCCTAGAACCCCTTAAATCCCCTAGAACCCCCCTAAATCCCCTAGAACCCCTTAAATCCCCTAGAACCCCCCTAAATCCCCTAGAACCCCCTAAATCCCCTCAATGCCCCTAAATCCTCTACAACTCCCTAAATCCCCTACAACCCCCTATAACCTCCTAAATCCCCTAAACGCCCCTAAATCCCCTACAATGCCCCCAAATCCCCTACAATGCCCCCAAATCCCCTACAATGCCCCCAAATCCCCTACAACCCCCTAAATCCCCCTAAATCCCCTACAACCCCCTAAATCCCCTACAACCCTCCTAATCCCCTATAACCCCCCTAAATCCCCTAAGCCCCCCATAACCCCCCTAAACACCCTACAACCTCCCTAAATCCCCTACAATCCCCTATAACCCCCCTAAATCCCCTAAGACCCCCAAACCCCCCTAAATCCCCTACAACCCCATAAATCTCCTATAACCTCCCAAATCCCCTATAACCCCCTAAATCCTCTAAGTCCCCTATAACCCCCTAAATCCCCAAAACCCCCTAAATCCCCCAAAACCCCATAAATCCCCCCTGCTCACCGGGCCGGTTGCTGAAGAAGCCCTCAAAGATGACAAAGTTGTTCACCTAAAAGGGAAAAAGGGGTTTGGGGGCGGCGATCCCAAAAAATTAATAGGGTTTTCCCCCTCCCCCCGTGCATTTCAGACCCCCATGGGGCAGATTTTGGGGTGTTTACCCCAAAAAAAAACAACCGTGAGGGGTCTTTTGGGGGTTTGGGACCATATGGGGGCGAAGTTTGGGTTTTTTTTGCCTCGTTTTGGGGTCGACCCTATAAAGGAGGGCAAATCTCAGAGGAGTTCCAACCCCATGGGGTCAAATCTTGGGGCATTTTCCCTTTTTGGGGGCAAATCTTGGGGCGTTTGCCCCTTTTTGGGGCATTTTCTGGGATTTTTAGGGTGTGAGGCCATGTTTTGGGGCTTTTTGGGGCATTTTCTGGGCTTTTTGGGGTGTGAGGCCATGCTTTGGGGCTTTTTGGGGCATTTTCAGGGATTTTTGGGGATGTGAGACCACGCTTTGGGCTTTTTGGGGCATTTTCTGGGATTTTGGGGGCATTTTCTGGGATTTTTGGGGGTGCGAGGCCATACTTGGCAGATTTTTGGGGCGTTTTCTGGGCTTTTTGGGGTGTGAGGCCACACTATGGGGTCTTTTTGGGGTGAATCCTATAAGATTACCTAAAACAAATGAAACTTTGAAGCCATTGGGGTGTTATTTGGGACCAGTAACTCTTTCTGGGGCAAAATTTGGAGGCGTTTGCCCCTTTTTGGGTCATTTTCAGGGCTTTTTGGGGATGTGAGGCCACGCTTTGGGGTCTTTTTGGGGTGAATCCTATAAGATTACCTAAAATAAACGAAACTTTGAAGCCGTTTGCTGCTCTCTGCGGCGTTTTTCGGGTCAAAAAGCCCCCGGGAAAAGCGCGTGGGGAGGGGAAAAACCCCCAAAATTTCACGGTGGGGGTGTCGGCGACCCTAAAAAGGGTTTTGGGGTGGGGGCTGACCCCAAACTCACCTGTGGGATGGGGTGGCAGAGCCCGTAGTGCTTGCGGAGGAAGGCCAGCAGCTTCTCCGAGGGGCGGTCGACGGCCAGGCGCCACGGCTCCATCCGCTCGCTCTGTCCCGGGGAGGGGGGGGGGGGACATTTTTGGGACCCCCCCGGGACTTTTTGGGAGCCCCCCGTGTCTTTTTGGGGCCTCCCGGGTCTTTTTGGGGTCCCTCGGGGTCTTTTTGGGGTTCCCCCGGGTCATTTATGGCCCCCTTCGGTCATTTTGGGGCTCCTTGGGGTGATTTTGGGGCCCCCCCGAGTCATTTATGGCCCCCCCGGGTCTTTTTGGGACCCCTCCGGGACTTTTTGGGACCCCCCGGGTCTTTTTGGGGTCCCTCCGGATCCTTTTGGGGTCCCCCCGGGTCATTTATGGCCACCCTTTGGTCATTTTGGGGCTCCTTGGGGTGATTTTGGGGCCCCCCCGGGTCCTTTATGTCCCCCCCCAGGACATTTTTGCCCCCCCCCTGGTCATTTTTGGGGCTTTTTGGGTCACTTTTGGGTCCCCCCCCCGGTCATTTTTAGCCCCCACTCAGGTTATTTCCCCCCCCGGGTCATTTTTGGGGTCCCCTGGGTCATTTTTACCCCCCCCAAAATCATTTTTGCCCCCCCCAGGATCATTTTTTGCCCCCTCTTTATCACTTGGGCCCCCCCAAAATCATTTTTGCCCCCCCCCGGGTCATTTTTAGCCCCCTTGGGGTCATTTTGGGCCCCTTTTGGTCATTTTAACTCACTTTTAACCCCATTTGAGTCATTTTACGCCCTTCCAGGTCACTTTTTGCCCCCCCGGGCCATTTTTAACCCCCCAGGGTCATTTTTGCCCCCCCTGGGGTCATTTTTACCCCCCCAGAATCATTTTTGCCCCCCCCCGGGATGATTTTGGACCCCTTTTAATCATTTTTGACTCACTTTTAACCCCATTGGGGTCATTTTACGCCCCTCCAGGTCACTTTTTGCTCCCCCGGGCCATTTTTTGCCCCCCCGGGGTCATTTTTAACCCCCCCCGGGGCCATTTTTAGCCCCCCCAGGTTCATTTTTGCCCCCCCCCGGGCACCTTCAGCATGTGCTGGAAGAGCTCCCTGCCGTAGCCGTGCCTCTGCAGCGACTCGTGGACGTAGAAGTCGAGGACGCAGAGCGGCTCCGCCTCGTTGTGCGCCCCGCTGTGATCCTGGGGGGGGTCCACAACCATTTGGGGGGGGCCACGACCATAAAGGGGGGGCCACGACCATAAAGGGGGGGGGCACGGCCATATAGGGCGCTTTTATGGCCGTTTAAAGCGGGATTTGCCCCCAAAAACTCACCAGCAGGAAGAGTTTCTTGTAGCCCACCTTCAGGAACCCGATCACCGCCGCTTTGCTGCTCCTGGGGGGGGGCAAAAAGGGGGCGGGGGGGGTCGCTGAGCCCCCCCCGAGCCCCCACCCTATAAAAAGGGGGGGTTTTGGCCCCACTCACCCTCGTCCCTCGGCGTCCCGCAGGATGTAGAGGACGTGGCGGTTGCTCTCCATGCGCGCCGCGCTGGTGACGGGGGCCGGCAGCCCCTGAGCCTGCGGGGGGGGACACAAAAAAATAAAAATAGGGGGGTTTTGTGACCCGATTTTAGCTTTTTTCGCCCCGTTTTTTTGCCCTTTTCGTTACCTTGGCGGAGGCTTTGCCCAGCTCGTCGATCAGCGTCCGCAGCTGCTGCTCCAGGTCCCCCCTGTGGTGGGTTTTTTGGGGGTAAACTGGGTGGCCCCCCCCTCCTGGGGTATAGGGAGGGGGGGTGGAGGCTGGTGGGCCTCCATCCTTCCCAGAATGCACTGGGGGGAGGCCAGTTGGCCTCCATTATTCCCAGTATGCACTGGGGAGGGGTAATGGGGGCCTCCGTCCTTCCCAGTAGGTACTGGGGTGAGGCCAGTTGGCCTCCATTATTCCCAGTATGTACTGGGGGGAGGCCAGTGGGCCTCCATCCATCCCATAATGCCTTGGGGTGAGGCCAGTGGGCCTCCATCTTACCCATAATGCCTTGGGTTGAGGCCAATGGGCCTCTAAGCTTCCCAGAATGCATTGGGGAAGGTTAATTGGGGCCTCCATGTTTCCCAGAATGCACTGGGGGGAGGCCAGTGGGCCTCCATTATTCCCAGTATGTACTGGGGAGGGCCAATGGGGGCCTCCATTTGGGGGCCTCCATTCTTCCCATAATGCCTTGGGGTGAGGCCAATTGGCCTCCATCCTTCCCATAATGCCTTGGGGCGAGGCCAAGGGGCCTCCATCCTTCCCACAATGCACCAGGGTGAGGCCAACAGGCCTCAATTCTTCCCATAATGCACTGGGGTGAGGCCAAGGGGCCTCC